>NW_007731207.1:106749-110220 GCF_000696425.1 Galeopterus variegatus
CATTGAACTTTCAGAAGGAGAGAACAGACCTATAGTTAGTAGAGGTGGGAAAGGGGGAGGGGGAGGGAGATTAACGAGCAATTGTGTAAAGGACGCAAAGAGTAGTTACAATTTGTAATGTACATGCTCATTGATTTCAACATCACATACTGATAGTCAACTCTGTACCCCATAAATATATACAATAAAAAATAAAAAATAAAATAATAAAATAATTATATTTAAAATAATGATTGATAGATCTAATCATTTATAAGCTTTCCATTAGACTGTAAATTTAAAAGTAAGAGTACATTCCACAAATCACTGTCACTTGTGTACACCCATTGAGTGCCTATCGACCAGTGTGGGGACTGAGACTCATGATGTATAAATCTACTTCTCTGCTACCTTCAGGAGGGAACAGGGTCTTTCTCAGTCAGCTCACACTAAAAATGATGAAAGAGCAAACTGTACTCATCCCCTCTGTGTGTGCACTTTCTAAAATAACCTGCACCTCCCAGCCCAGTGCAAGGGTATATTTTATTAACATGTCTAGATAAACGCACCATGTATGTTATGCCACTTTACACAGAATATAGCAATGTACAGCTTTAAAATATACCATTTTTTTCGTTTTTGAATCAAATCATGGGTGAGCAGATGGAACTTATCTCGGATGAGAGGAAATGAGTTGCTGAAGACCAAACACAAGAGGAATTATCTGGGTCAGGTGACTGGGGCAACTCTCCCCAAAGCACATGCAAAATTCAGTTTTGATAATGACTTTTCTGCTCAGCCTGCATTTTTTAGTTTGGGGTTATCCGCTGACAATTTAAGAATTAAACATCAAGTCTAATTTCCAATGAATCCATGAGGATATTTAAAATGTCGCTAACTGAACCAAGTGTAATTATGAATAAGAACATGGGCATCTATTCAGCACAGACAGTACATTATGTGTCGGGTTGAAGTTTACAACCCATATTACCAAGGCAGTTCTATCTGTGGGGTGTCTGGCAGTCAAGATTACCAGCTGTTCAGAACCAGCCAGTGAAGCAGGTTAATAATTTTTCCTCTGTTGTATAAATGCTCCTGCTAACAGTAAGATAGACTTCAGAAAACTTGGAACAAATACAAAATAGAATATGTTACTTAAAATATATTAAAAGCTATATGATAAGCTATACAATTATCAATATACATGTATGAAATATCAAATGAGGCTAAGTATTTGTCTTCTTAATTTTGAAGTTCCTGTTAATCAAGCTGGAAATTTCAAGAAGTAAACATCAGTATTTGGGATTTTTGGTTTAACTTCAGTGGTTATGGGAGCTCTACAAATTCAACTTACTATATTCATGTGATCGAGGGAACATATACCATTTTAAAGTAAAACTGTAATCATGAAAAAGGTGAACATGGCCTGTGTTACTCTTCTAACTCAAATAAGTTGGCTATTTTAAAATCTCTTCTTGATACTTCTGGTTTTATCAAAGTCATTATACAGAGCTCTGAAGGCATATTTATCACAAGAAAAAAGTTAAACGAACTAAAAATCAATGACTTAGACCAATAGGAGAATTGAGGTCATGTAGCAAATTACCACCCCAGATTCTGGTGAGACCGGTGAATACAGATAATCACAGCCCTGATTAGCTTGCCTGGAGCCGAAACACTAGTGCCATACACTGGTAGGAACACTTCAAATTATTTTGATGAGTTTTTGGAGGCTGAGTGTGAACTAGCTTGAAGGAAAAAAAATCCTAAAGGCTGCAGTCTCCCACACTTACATGGTATTTACCTCAAGGAACCCCAGCATATTCTCATGATGAAGATCCAGAAAAGATCCCCTCATGGCTCTGGCAGGAGCAGGTGCAAGAAGCCATTTGGAAATACACCTGGAGTATTTTCCATAACCAAGGTCTGCTCTCCAATTAAAAAATAAGACTTTCTCAGAACCTTTGCTCACCAAACAGAAAGGGCAGTTACCCAAATCCTGGACCCTCTAGAGTCACCTAGGATGAGAGAAGGAAAAAAAAAAAAAAACTGATACACTTGTATACTTGAAAAGGCCATGCCTCAGGCACACAAGCTTTCTAAAAGACAGAGATTATTAGGGGCTGGCTGGTTAGCTCAGTTGGTTAGAGCGTGGTGCTGATAACACAGGGTTCAAGGTTCGATTTTTATACTGGCTAGCACCAAAAATAAAAAATAAATAAGACTGAGATTACCGAACACCCCACATTGAAAGGCTCCAATATAAAAACTGGGTACAGCTGAAAAAGCTGCAAGACATAGACTCTAAGAAGTTCAAAGGCCATACTGGGAAAAAATCAAGAACAGTAGAGGAATTAAAGACCCTGGACCCTACAGCCATGGCAAGTATTATGCTGAGCCCAACTCCTAGCCAATTAACATTAAAAACTAGCATTAAAACCCTATCTTATTTTTATTACTCACATATCATGCCTGCCTTTCAACCAAATTTTAAGATATGATAAAAAAACAAGAAAAAATCACAACCTGAAGAGACACAGCAAACATGAGAACCAGACAGATATAATACTGCTATGGGAGGAGTCACCAGAAGAAACGTAGTCACTTGGAGAGATGGAGAACACAGATTCATTATGCCAGCAGACTCAAGGGAATTAGCATTCCAAAGACCTGAGTGCCTCATGCAGGAAGGACTAGGTCTTATATACCTTTCTTGGGTAGGTAAGCAGCAAGCATTTCTATAGGCTCTGTCTGTATTCAGGCAGAGTTACCTACAAAACTGGGTTCCTGCAGTTATGTAGCACAGGGTTAAAACTGGGTAAAGAGGCTTTTTGGGTGAGGATCTTCTTCAGCAAGCAGCTCCATCTCTCTCCTACACAGGAAACATTGCAGCACAGACTTTTACCCACACAGGAACACAAGAGAAGAGGAAACTCTCAGCTATGGAAACTGCAGAGCTACAGAACTCAGAAGATGCATTTCAGCTATTTAACCCTTAACACAACTCTAGATACTTTTTACACACAGGCAAGTATTAGCTGGAGAATTAAAACAGGGATAATAACAAGGGGAGGACAAGGAATTCAGCCACATCAATACCAAAGTTGGAATTATCAAATAGGGATTTAAAATAGCAATGATTAATATGATAAGGAACTCTAGTGAGAAAGTAGACGACATGTAATAACAGATGGGTAATGTAAGCAGCAAGAAAAAACTCTAAGAGAAAATCAAAAGAATATGCTACAAATAAAAAACATAGTAACAGAAATAAAGAATGCCTTTGATAAGCTCATCAAGAGAGTCAGTGAACTTGAAACTGTGTCAACAGAAACTTCACAAACTAAAATATAAACAAAAATGGGGATATCGAGTGAGAAAACAGAACATCCAAAAACTGCGGGATAATTACAAAAGGTGTAATATCTTTTTAATTGGAATACCAGAAGGAAAAGGAATAAAGAGCAGAGCAGAAGAAATATTTGAAGTAAT
>NW_007731207.1:111351-115366 GCF_000696425.1 Galeopterus variegatus
GGGAACAGAAGTGAAGAATTGGGCATACCGTGTTATAAGTTAACTTAGTTACAGTGGTATTCGAGAGTGGACTTAGATTAGCTGCAAGTGTACACTGCAAGCTGTTAAGTTAATCAAATAAAAAAAATTCAAGAAATCTAAAGAGAAGGGAGAAAATTGATTCTATAAAATACTCATATGCTCACTTTGGAAGACAGTTTGGCGATTGATTACAAAACTAAGCATGCTCTTACTATATGATCCAGAGTCATGCTCCTTGGTCTTTACCCAAAGGAGCTGAAAACATACATCCACACAAAACCCTGCACATGGATGTTTGCAGCAGGCTTATTCATAATTGACAAAACTTGGAAACAACCAAGTTGCCCTTGAGTATGTGAATGAATAGATAAACCGTGGTACCTCCAGAAAATGGAATATTATTCAGCACTAAAAAGAAATGAGCTATCGAGCTACGCAAAGACATGGAGGAAAATTAAATGCATGTTATTAAATGAAAGAAGTCAATCTAAAAAGGCTATGTACTGTATGATTCCAACTATATGACATTCCGGAAAAGGCAAAAATATGGCGACAATAAAGAGATCAGTAGTTGTCAGGGACTAGGGGTTGGGAGAGAAGAACAGGCCTAGCACAGAGGATTTTTAGAGCAGTGAAACCATTCTGCATGACACTACAGTGATGGATACATGCCACTATACATTTATTTATCTAAACCCATGGAATGTACAACACCAAGAGTGAACCCATATGTAAACTGTGACTTTGGGTGATAATGACATGTCAATGTAGGTTTATCATTTGTAACAAATGTACCACCTTGGTGGGGGATGTTGATACTGCAGGAGTCTGTGCATGTAAAGATATAGGGGAAATCTCTGTACCTTCCTCTCAATTTTACTGTAAAACTAAAACTACTCTAAGAAAATAGTCTTTCAAAAATGCTCAGTTAAAACCAGAAGAGGCGTAAAAAGAAGGGGAGTTAAAAAAAATAAAGAACAACAAATAAAAAACAGTTGCATGGTATAAATATATATATTAATAATATGTACATGATATAAATAAATGATTGAATATATAAATAAAGGGGGGAGAAGAAACTAGTTTCTGTTGCAGAAGAATTCTACATAATTTATGTCCCTACTCTGCCTTCAAGGAGAGGCAGCATAAATCTGCTCTCCTTGAGTGCAGGTTGCACATCTTTATTTCACAAAATTCTGTATGGAAAAGGGAGGAAAAAAGATTAACTTTACAAGGGAGAAAAATGATAACCACTACCTCAGCCAGGTGGCCAACGTCAACTTCAGCAGTGATAAGTCACGTTGATAGTATTATCTTGATATGTGTTGGGGATGCAGCAATCACATTGCCCAATCCTGCCCTGGGTGTGGACATTCTGCCATATGGAAGATGGTGCTGTGTCATCAGTTGGCCCCAGATTCTTCTTTCTTATTAGGGAAAACCTTTCCCATGTTCTGGGTTTGCAGTGAACTTTCTGGTAATGCTTAACCTGTACAAGATATGGTACCTGCCAGGCCCATCAGAGTATCTGCACCCCAGGAAGGGAACTGGATCTCTCTCCTGCAGCATGAGAGGGGTGCACACAGCCCACCACCCCTTGCAGGCAATGGGGAACCCACAAGCCATGGGAGACCAGCGTGGGACAGATGCTCACCTTGCAGCATCTCTCCTTTCTGTGAGCAAAGCATTGTCTCAACAAGAGCCTTTTGTGCTGAGTCTTCCCTGGGCACTCCCAACCCATAGAAGATGCAGCGGACCAAGCTCTGTGGGCTCTTCCTTTTCCTGGTTGGCATTGCTAGGATCTCTGCCATCCTCCACACCTGGGATTGGTAACTGAGCCTTCCTGCTGGACAATATGAGACCAGCTTGGCACATTACCTCTGTTTTCTTCCTTCTACAATCCTATAACCCCATTCTAATCATGGCATATATATCAGGCAAGTTTCAATACAGGAGGATCCTACAAAATACTTGACTAGTTCTTTTCAAAACTGTCGTCATCCAAAACAAGAACATTTTGAGAAACCATTTCAGCCAAGAAGAGCCTAAAAAGCTGTAACTACTAAACATAATGTCATATCTTGGATAGGATCCTGGAACAGAAAAGGATTGGGGGTAAAACTAAATAAAAATCTGAATTAACTATGCACTTTAGTTCATAATAATGTATCAATATAGGTTCATTAATGCTAACAAATGTACACATGTTAACAAATGTCTTAGCAGCATAAGACAATAGTTACAGAGAAAACTAGGTGCAGGGCATATGGGTGTAAGGGAACTGTCTATCTTTTACATTTGTCTGTAAAGCTAAAACTGTTCTAAGAAATAAACTCTATTATTTAAAAAAATCTATTTTATGCTACTGATTTAATCCATCGCTTTATTGAAACTCTTGAAGAATATATGCCTACACACTCCATTTGAAGGTATACACTGGAATTACGTTGTAATATTATTTTCATATGATTAATATTTTTAACATGGATAGCTAAATAAACATAAATTTGAGTTTATTTCAGAAATGAAAGAATAACCATTTCTTATATTTTGACCAACAGTCAAGTATGTTAACCCAGTGATTATTAGTGAGACAGCTCACTCTGTGAGCCTAAGAGCTAGTCTCAAAACTGAGTAAGAATGGGCCGGCCCGGTGGCGCATGGTGAGAGCATGGTGGTAATCCCGCTGAGGGTTCGGATCCCATATAGAGACTGGTCCGCTCACTGTTTGAGCGCGGTGAGGGCACGACACCAAGGGTTGCGATCCCATTGCCGGTCACGAAAAAAGACAAAAAGAAAAAAAAAAATCTGAGTAAGAAAACCTGTGGGCTAGCTTACGAGTGTGGGGCTTGGTTCCCTCCAAAGCTCAGTTTATGGGACTTGAGAGCAGTTAAAGAACCTCACCCTAGAAAGAAAACAGGGAAGACAGAAAGCACAGCAGTCCCATTTAGGTTTATCCCTTTCCAATAAATGTGGACATGAGACTGAAGGAACTATTCCTGGGACTGAATCTGGGCTTGTCCACCCCAGAAGCAATGACCGTATAAGTTTTAAATTACACTTTGGTGTCCTTGCTAGGATTGAAAAGCTTTAAGGAAACCTTCCTTAATCTTTCTGGACTGTAGAAGAAGAATAAGGCACTTATCATAGAGAGTGGCTCCCACAGTGAGAAAATCTGTCACAGGTCTCAGGTAGGAGCAATGCCTCCTGGGGAGGTGAAGTCTGTCCACCATAACACAGATGCTCCTCAACTTACAACAGGGTTACATCTGGATAAACCCATCATAAGTTGAAAATATTGTAAATCGAAAATGCATTTAATACACCTGACCAACCAAGGATGACTTAGCCTAGCCTACCTCAATCATGCTCAGAGCACTTATATTAGCCTGCAGTTGGGCAAAGTCACCTAACACAAAACCTACTTTAGAATGAAGTCTTGAATATCTCATGTAATTTATTGAATGTTGTACTGAGTGCATATCACTTTTGCACCATCATAAAACGGAAAAATTGTAAGCCAAGCCATCATAACTCGGGGGTCATCTGTATTTAAAACTGTACTCTCGTCTGTAGCTGTAGTTAGACAGGATTCACCTTCAGGCTGTAATTTCACACAAACATTGTTTGTAGTGTTGACACTACAACCAGAAGAAGGTGAGGAAACAGAACCATCTGGCCACAGAGATGGTGTTTTTAATTTTTATTCCATTAGGTGGTTGAGATGTTGGAAAAGGAGAACGATTTGGAAGAAGAGCAGCCTCCACAGAAGGTAAATGGTTTACAGCATAAGGATCACCTGGGGGTGACACCAGCACCTTTTCATGCCCAGCGTCCTCTGTCCCCCGTCCCATCCCCAGCACAACGGGCACATGGTGAGTGCTCACAGCAGCCTGTGAATGTCTGTCATAGTATGTGCCACTAACATTGTCATTGTCGATGGAGATGGCCACTCAATGTTGTATTCCCCAGACTTGACTCACAGTGAACTCTC
>NW_007731207.1:116366-124243 GCF_000696425.1 Galeopterus variegatus
GTAAATGGTTTACAGCATAAGGATCACCTGGGGGTGACACCAGCACCTTTTCATGCCCAGCATCCTCTGTCCCCTGTCCCATCCCCAGCACAACGGGCACATGGTGAGTGCTCACAGCAGCCTGTGAATGTCTGTCATAGTATGTGCCACTAACATTGTGATTGTCGATGGAGATGGCCACTCAATGTTGTATTCCCCAGACTTGACTCACAGTGAACTCTCCAGATGTGTTTTCATTAAGGATGAACCATGAAGGGAGAGAGGCCAGTCCGGATGGGGAGGATTGGACTGAATGAGACTTCCAGGAAGACTGTGCACTTTATCTGTAACCTCAGCATCCAGCATCCGGCCTGGCACAGAGGACGGTCTCGTTAGATTTTTATTTAATTAAATATTCATTAAATTAATTACTTTAAGGTGGCAGTGTGCATTTTGGAAGGAGAGAAGTCACTGGAGTCAAGCAGACATGAATTTGAATTCTATTTCTGTCACTTGTTAGCACTGTGACCTGTAGGTAGTTATTAGAAACTTGCATTAAAGAATAATATTTATACTATATGCATTAAAGGATAATATGTATATTCACTCCACAATGATGTAAAGAGGATTACAGAATATATTGAAAGATGTATACAGCATTACAAAAAAAGCCCAGTGTAGCAGACAGCAGCTGTTAAAGAATTGTGGCTATGATTGGTCATATTATTGTTTTATGTTGTTTTTTTCCCATAATAGCATACATTAAATGTTATCAAGGGTAGGAAGAATCTCTTTTCCCTTTTCTGGGTCTCTTGCAATGGCCTAGCTAAGTATGTGATTACTTCTATTTTATCTAATCCTATGTAACTCTGAACAAAATTAATTTTGCTACAATGTAGATTTGATACTGAAAGTATACAAAAATAACGTAATGCCACAAAGATTTTATACCATAAAATCCCAATGATAAAGGGAGTGTACATATCAGTATACTGCTACTCTACCTTCAGACATAACCAGTGTAATTATGCATTTCAAGGTTAATCCACTTTATTTGCTAAACCATTGAAATCATGGAAGAGTGTGCAACTGGAGAGTTATGAAAATTTGGCTGTTTTCTCCAACTATCACTTTGAGGACTTCTATTCATTGGTTTTCAGAAACAGGACCTGTGGTTTTTCTGCCTTGCTTAGTAAATAAAGTGAACATTTAATAAGAAGGGTTTATTTAGCCATAAGGGCTCTGCCCATGTTGAAGAAAACCTTTTGGGACCTTGTGGGATGATATTACATACCTACTGAATGCAATTTTATTTTTCAATGGCTACAAATACTAAAAATAATCCACTTTCACTTTTAAAGTATGTTCTCCAATAAAATAAGTAAATAATAGTAACAGTTTTTCTTATTAGTCTCAAGTAGGTAATTTATTTTTACTATTTATTGCTGTGCTTGCTTTTAAAGAAAAACAAAGTTATAAAGAAAATCTTGCACGTCTCTCTCTCTTTCATCATCTGCAGATGGCTTGTGGCATCCTTTGAATGTTTATTACCAATTCTGGAAAAAAAAGCAAATCTCAGAGAAAATTTAGCTCTTCTGTACAGTTGCTTTCTCCCAGGTTCTATGTCTCTCTCTCTCTCTCTCTCTCTCTCTCTCTCACACACACACACACACACACACACACACAGAGGCTCCTCATCACCGAGGCTGCCTGATCACCAGGGAGCCTCTTGGCTTTTCTCAGTGCTTGCCTGAAAACATCCTTTCTGCTCCTGCTGCCACTCACTGTCAAGCTACAAGAAAAGCCGCAGGCTTCTGAGTCTTCTGGTTAATGCTAAGGGAAAGACAGAAAAGAAAGACAGATGCCAGCCTTTTAAAACAACTAGACATAAATCAGGTAAACCAAAATCGTAATAGTGTTAAGAGACAAAATTCAGTTTTTATCTTTGCGCAGAGCAGTTGGGTTGAGTTTTTCTATATCCATATTCCTGTATAGGACGATGAGAATAATATACATCACATGGGGGGGTGTGTGTGGGTGGGTGGGTAGCTTCTTTACATGGTCACTGTGACCCTTCTGATCACAATGTGTATAATCTCATTTACTATTTGAGCTCTACTGACAGAGAGTTTGCTCAGCAAGAGTTAAAAAATCTTCACAATCAGATTGGAATATAAAATTCCCTTGACCCCCATAAGAGTTCTTTACATGAATGTCGTCCACAAAGGTCTCAGCCCTGTAACTGAAATGAGCCAGACATCAGTGCATGCTTATTCATTGGTTCTTTCACTTTACTTGTTAGTCTTTATATGACTCCCTGGATTGGCTCCTTTTCTGTTTAATAATAGCTTTATTGGGCCGAGCCCGTGGTGCACTCGGCGGAGTGCGGCGCTTGGAGCTCAGCAACGCTCCTGCCGCGGGTTCGGATCCTATATAGGGATGACCCATGCGCTCACAGCGCTTACTGGCTGAGCGCGGTGTGGCCGATCTCAAAAAGGACAAATAAATAAATAAATAAAAAATAATAGTTTTATTGAGGTATAGCTTACATACTGTAAAAGATCCTATATAGGGATGACCCGTGCGCTCACAGCGCTCACTGGCTGAGCGCGGTGCGGCCGATCTCAAAACGGACAGAAAAATAAATAAATAAATAAATAAATAATAGTTTTATTGAGGTATAGCTTACATACTGTAATACTCACCCTTTTAAAGTGCACAATTCAGTGGTTTGCAGTATATATTCAGAGTTGCTCCACACCACTATCTTTTTAGAATATTTCACCCCAAAAAGTCCCATACTCATTAACAGTCATTCCCCACTTCTCCCTCTTCCCATTCCTGACAATCATTACTCTTACTTTCTGACTCTATGAATTTCCCTGTTCTGTACATTTCACGTTGCTCCTTTTCTTTACTGTAATTACATAAATTATTTCAACCCCATCAGTCACCTGGCATGTTTCACTTGGAAACTCAAGTCAGAGTTTTATCTCCATTCATATAGAAAATATATAATCAAAATCTCTTTTAAGAGAAAAAAAACTTCAGCTTATTTCTTAAAGAATAATGTATTATAAATAATGAAGCTTCCTTAGATGAATTAATCCATGTTAATGAATATTCATCAAGACATTTAACCAGTGAGTCTCCAAGTGTGGTTTTAAATGACCTACATCAGAATCACCTGGGTACTTATTAAAGATGCAAATGCTTGGGAGCCACCTCATATTGGCTGAATTAGACTTTTAGGAAGTAGGCAAGGGAATCCTGATCTGAACAGGGCCTTTAATTTCTGTTCTTATGTACACTAATGTTTATCAATCAGAGGACAACCCTGTACTAAGATCTGGAGATAAAACACATGATTAAGAAGAAGTATTTGACCTTAGATGGTTTCAACACACTTAGTCAACACATTTTGCCAACAACATATTAGTAAGATCATACAAATACACTGAAAGCTGAAGGTGCACTAAAGGAAAAGATTCCCAGTTATCAACTACTTTCTGCTTTTTACAAAATAGTCCACAAATACCAAGCTTCTCTTATAAAGGGTATCACAGTGCCAGATGCTGTGACATGTGTAAATTTTCTATATTTGATCTTGCACAAAAATATTCATGTCAGCATGAATTCACTCATATATATATTTATTAAACATATATGTGCTGGGTTATGACTAAGTGCTAAGCACTGTTGAAAGCAGCAAACAAAATCAAGTCTCTTGACTCTAAAATGAATGGAGATATTTAGATGAGAGGACACCACACATAGGAGAAGATTTCATGCAAGCAGTAAAATGAACTGGTTCTCAGGGTATAAGTAGGATTTGTGTGGAAATCAGTAGACAGAAGTCATTTGTAGAGTGGAAGATACATAAATAAAAGTGTATAAAGCACCAAGAAATTATGGAGCATTTGACTGAAGTTAAATCCAACCAAACTACCTCTTCAGAGTCAAGTATCTGCTGGTGTCCAGAATATAGGAGAGATAGAGGATGAACATGATTGATGCAGGATAATCCTATACAGTTATTGGGTCATGTCAGAGCCTGGAGACCAGTACTGGAAATGCTTAAGGAGAAGCCCTTAACATAGTATATCCTGGTGAAAACTTACTTCTGTTCATTCCAGGCAAAAGAAATCCAGCTGCCCACAAAAATGAGATTGGGCTTCCCAATTCTAAAGATCTAAAAAGCTAAAGGACTGTCTCAATCCTCTCTACAGATAACAGAAAAAAGAAGGGGCTCTCATGATGAATGGACAACCTGCTGTTTCTCAACGCTGGCCCCTAAGTATAGAATACTGTTGATTCTGCCACTAATGTGGCTATTTATACTAGAGGTACCCCAGAAGGTAGATCTGAAAACCAACAAGCTGATAAGGAATGAATGATACGTCTAGTAATACATCTAATACCTCCCAGCAGGCAGAGAGAGGGGGAGAGAGAAAAAAGGGCTTAGATTAAGCACGTTAAAAATAAAAAAATGAAAATTGTGGAAGAGACAGACCAGAACGTGAACAATTGTGAGCATCTAGGGAGCTTCAAGTACAGTGCAAAAAAGATTTTACAGGAATATATAACTAAATTTAAAAGAATCAATAAATGTTGAAAAGTAGAACAGTCACTGTTGAGATCAGAATTGGTGCTCTAGATGATACAGCATAAAAATATCTTAAAGTATGTAGTCAAAAGTATGAATAGAAAGAAAATGATTCAAGAAACATGAGAATTGAAGGAGAGATCTAATAGCACTGTATGTTAATTGTAGGAGTTCCAGAGAAAGGAAAAGAAACAGATAGAGGACTGGAAATAATAAAATAAAGCATCCTTTTTTTTTTTTTTTTTTTTCCAATTGAGCTGAAGATAGAGTTGAGCCTTCAGGTGAAATTGTTCGATGAACAATCCAGGCAAAGTTCATGATAAAGAAAAGAAGAAAAAGGCTTGGAGAAATTACAGAGCTTCCAGTAGAAGGAGGAAGTTCTGGAAAGAAACAAGTCATGTAAAAAAGAAAAAGAATCAGATTAGTTCACAGCAACTTAATATGCCACACTGGAAACAAGAAAGCACCAGAAAATTACCTTCAGAATATTATATTGAGAAGTAATCATAGCCTGATTGTTTCATTGCTGGGCAAGATAGCAATAAAGAAGGAAGGAAGGAAGGAAGGAAGAAAGGAAGGAAGGGAGGGAGGGAGGAAGGCATGCACAGATAGACTATTGCTGTGGATTGATTGAATTGTGCCCCCTAAAGTTTATATATTAGAAGCTTAATTCCCATAGCAACTGTTGAGGGTGGGAAATCCTATTATGGTAATTGAAAAGTGGGGCCTTGGAAAGGTGAATAGATTCTGAGGACCCTGCCCTAGAGACTGTATTAATAATGGTGGTCAGGGGTGTGGTTCCGAGGGCTTTAAAAGGAGAGCACGTGAGAGTCTCTCTCTCTCTCTCTGCTCCACTATTTTCTGCCATGTGACACCCCTGCACTGCTGTAAAGTCACCACCAAAAAAGACCCTCACCATATGTGTTCCGTAGAGACTGTATTAATAATGGTGGTCAGGGGTGTGGTTCCGAGGGCTTTAAAAGGAGAGCACATGAGAGTCTCTCTCTCTCCGCTCCACTATTTTCTGCCATGTGACACCCCTGCATTGCTGTAAAGTCACCACCAAAAAAGACCCTCACCATATGTGTTCCGTGGACTTTGGACTTCCCAGCCTCAGACGCCATCTAGAAATGCAATGAAATGATCATAAGGATGCTCAAAATTGAAGAGACATCTCTGAAATCAAACAGATGTAAATTCTTAAAATTGAAAAGACATTGACATTGAAAGGAAAACTATGAAAAGAACCTGGGATTAAAAGTATTAAACTGCCCCCAATTAAAATTCTGCATTAGGGTGAAGGGAAGGAAAGAGGAAAGAAAACAATAATTCTGAAATTCTTTTTCAGGTTGTGGTGATGAGGACAGTAGGGGTGCAAATTTGTTCTAGAGAATTCAGCTTGTGGAGAAGGGGCAGGGAGAGAGGTGATGTCCTTGCGATGGAATAACTCGTGACGGTGTCCAGGTAAAGTGGGAAACTTGAGCATGACCATGAGAGCCAAGAGAGATGACGGCTATTCACGAAATAAAAACACAGTAAAATGGATGCAACTTGTTCGAAGCTTAACCTTTTTTAAAGGCTAAAGAGAAAAAAAGAAATCAGAGAGAAACAGAGAGACTGACAGCATAAATAAATCAAAAGGAGGAAAACAGTTGAATAAAATAATCAACAATTTTAAATATATATATGTACAAACACATACATACACAGTACATATAACAGATATTTTAGAAATAAAATATGTCACATTGTTATCATAAAGCAATGAAGTTGGAAATGAAAGATAAAAATTAGATCAATATAACCTTATCTACTTCGAAGTTAAGAAACAGTCCTTGACAACCCTTAGATCAAAGAAGAAAATATACTCAATTTACAAAGTTACAGAACACAGAATACATCATGCCGAAACGTACAGGACATAGCAAAACTGCACTTAGAAAACTGATATTGCCTTAAGTGTCTTTATAGTTAAAGAAATTTTCAGTGTTTAAATTTCTCGTTATCAAATCATGATTTTTTAACACTTTATATTGAATCTAATTCAAACCATATATGTTAAGATTCATGATTTTCAGCTCTTTTAATACCTAAATTCAACTATCCTACCAATTGATTAATTTCAGCAGGAGTTTGCCCTTAAGGCAAAAGAAAAGACATTGACAAAAAAATTTCAATATAGCGGAGTTTTGGATAAAAGCTGACACTCATTAAAGCATTCAAATAAGAGCATAATGGATAATTTGATACACTTTTAATATCCATGATGGACTCTGTATTGACATTGCCTTTGTATGGAACTTCAATATAAAGTGAACCCAGTGCTATACTCAAGCACAATAACAGTTTTACGATATACTTCAATGTTGTTATAAATGTTTGCACACACAACAACATAGCCTACCATCTCATTAGTTAAGGAGTATTTTTAATCAAAATATACTGCATATAGCCAAAGAGGGACTTTGATACGTAGGTAGTCATACACAAGCAGTCTTCCTTCAAAAGCTTTCTGAAACCAGTGCACAAACAAAACATAGCCCGGTGTTGAAAGCATCCATTAAACATTAACTGCTCTAGTTAACATGATCACAATTCATGCCTTACATATAAGAAGCTATCTCTGAGGTTATTATTGCAATACTTAACCATACTGCAAATACTGAGTGAGAGCTTAGCAGCTAACAACCTTGCAGTTCCAGCTATTACAAAGTTTAGTTAATGTATTTGAGAGGACACTGATGAAATAACCAAGGCATCATATACCTAAGATTCAACAAAATCACCTAGCAGTGACTAATCAACATGACATATGCAAATATGCAATATTAATCACGGTTGTAAATTCTTTATATTGAAAAATTATATGCATTCTTCACATAAAAGGGTTTTGTTTGATCCTTTATGTGCAGTAAAATTTCTTCTTCTGTTCTGTGGAAATTAAAAGCTCACCCAAATGAGAACACTGAAAGGCTGTTTATTCAGAGCTTGTTATAGCAGGAGAGTCAGCACCATCACCTGCGTTTGGCAGATGCTCAAAAGCAGGCAGACATTGGGGAAGCTTCATAATGGGGAATAAAGAAGGCTTCAGGTGTGCCTTGACTGGAAGTTGTTGGCATGCGTGAGGACACTGGAGGAAGGGTGAATTAGCAGTGGGGCATCCAATGTGATTGCGTCAGGGAGCATATTTGGCTTTTCTTGGTTCCTCGTCAATTGGAAGTGGGATCAAAATCTATGGAAGCTGGCAGTTATTAATTACTTCCAATTTTTGCCAATTGCTACAAGAGGTTGT
>NW_007731207.1:125295-126175 GCF_000696425.1 Galeopterus variegatus
ACATGTACAAGTTGTAAGAACTGTTTGAGAGTACCTACAATCTTGTCGTTTTCCAATTATCCCAAAGAAATTTTTAAGTGCTAAAGCATGTGACATGTATTGATGAAGAATACATTATAGGTGCAGTTTTTAAATTATCTTGAATGAGATTTTCAGTAATGCCAGAAGTTTGGATCAACACAGATAACTCTACTGCCTATACCCAAAGATCCAATGTTAGCTTCAATAGTAACAAAAATCATCATCACCATAATAAAAATTATTTTTACTGCTATGGTAGTCTTACTGTCTGTCAGGGTCTCTGTGTATATTCATAATTAAGTTTTACTCTTTACAACACTTTAAGTGTAATATAAAATAAAAAGCTAAGTTATATGGACTCAGTTATTCACTCAAGAATCACTTCAAATGGTGTTGATTACGTAAAAAACTTTTAGAAACAAAAATTTAACAATTTTCAGAAGTCTATATGCAGCAGGTTATCATTTATGGAAATTTCAAACCATTTGAAATAATACCATGCATTGTTTATGGCTGAATTCATAGGTGATAAATTATTAAATCACAGATAGGAAGGATAGACGATGACTTTAAAATTGTTTTTTCTGGAAATGAGGGGGAGGGAATAGAGTTGAGGCGAGGTATAAAAGGGGTTTTAATTATATAAAAGTTTTAAATAGCAAAAGCAAATATAGTTAAGTATTATTTTTCAGAGAGAGTAGAAATGTTTAGTATATTAGTTTATGTGTATGAAATAGGCCTAATTCAAATGAAAAAATATAACAAATCTACCTGAAAGCTGAATAGAAACAAAGAGAAAATGTGTAATATGAACACTTGCAAATGTTTATATGAAAAATCAAATGTTTCTCAGATACCA
>NW_007731207.1:126437-127597 GCF_000696425.1 Galeopterus variegatus
CTGAGGAATCAAATTGATGAATAAATAGTGTCAATTAAGTAAACCTTAAACAGAGAAGTGGAAATCTCCGGCCACAGATTCTGCAGGTGAAATTGCGACTGTGCCACAGACTCCCTGGGAAGACAGCAACAGGTCCCCAAACTGGAACTACCCTTTCATTTTTTAATTCCGAGCAATCAGTGCACAGCACTGAACACAGAGGAAAAGAGCAGCCAGAAATGACAACTCCAAACTCCAAAATGAGAGCACATCCACCAAAGGAAGCAGAATTAATGAAGGAAATGAGAAGACTTAAAAATATCTAATTAGTATTCTCAGTCAGATGCAAGTCAATTGCAATGATAAAAACAAAAGCAACTTGCAAAGAAAGCCATGCGAGCAGACAGCAAGGAGGGCTCTTGGAAATAGAAAGCACGATTGCAAAAATTAGTAACAGCAATAATTGAATCACAAATGCATTCTAAGACCTAAATTTGGAAAGACCAACTATATTAAAATTATGGGAGAGAGAAAGGATAAAAAAACATAGAGAAAAGGTCAAAGATGCGCTTGGCAAATCCAGGCAAGCCAATACTCATTAACAGCATACAGAAAGACAAAAGGATGGAAATTAAACATTGAACAAATTATATATGAGAAATTTTCAGAGCAGAAGAAAACACTGGAAACCACCTCCCCCCAAGACACACATACATCCTGTTAGAATTTTTGAATTCCTTAGATAAAGCTGAAATACTAAAAACATACACATTCAAAAAGCACAGATCCAAAATAAACATATAAATAAATCAAAACCCCAGGTTTACAAAGGAAAAAGAATCACAATGACTCTGTGGTTCTGATCTGTAGTACCATAGCTCAATGTGAACCACGTTAGGAAAAATCATTGCAAAATTTTCAAACTATAATTCAACTGTGCAGACTAAAACAGGAAAAGCAGGATATGTTAGAGAATATAAAGCATGTTCCCATTTCTTATTTTTTTTACTGCATATAGGAAATATTTCAAATAGCTCATGGAAAGATTAATACTCTCTTTTAATTCCATTTATTCATGAACTTTTTGAAGTACCCTTGTATACATATTGTCACACAGAGATGTGTTATGCTAGATAGGGGTTATGAAGGAAATTCTATTTTTTGGTTGTTTTTAACAAATC
>NW_007731207.1:128214-129851 GCF_000696425.1 Galeopterus variegatus
TGTGTTATGCTAGATAGGGGTTATGAAGGAAATTCTATTTTTTGGTTGTTTTTAACAAATCAGTATCATGCTATGTGTTCACATTTATGGATCTTGGTTGGGCCCAAGCACTGTGATGTTGCTGCCTTCAAGGCGTTCCTCTTCCGTGAGTGTAGACAGGAAACACACAAGGCGAAACCAGGGAGGATGCTGAGTGAGGATGTGGTGTCTGGGGCCAGTTGCAGGGCTCCCAGCTCAGCCATATCAATCTGTGCGGGAAGAGACTATTGCTAAGATGTCTGCAGGAAGGAGCATGATTTAGCCAACTCACAGCCAAGGCAAAAACACTGCAGGCAGAAGGATAAACACGAGGCAAAAACAACACATTGTGTGGGAGGAAAGAAATAGGACAACAGGCTCATCAGTTGTCGGAACGTATAAAACTGAGTCATCGCACACAAAGAAGCTAAAGAACTAAGTTGGCCCAAGTCATAGAGGGCCTTTTAACCACAGGCTAAAGAATTTGAAGCATATTCTGCAGAGAATAACTTTTCAATCTCTTGAAATAAAATAACCCTTTATCCAAATAATATCAACCTAGGGATCTAATATATATTAAAAAACACAATAGTCCCTTATGTTTAATTACATGGGCTGCATTTGGTAACATCAAGTGTATAGTCAGACCTTAACTGGAATGAGACCTCTGCAATAAACCCCCAAATCACAGCATGTAATTTATTTGTGTTTAATTTTAGTTGCACAGTATCAAAAATAAAAATAAAAAGACTTGAATCAGAGATAAATTTTTGCAAATAGTCATTTCAACTTTACGTAAACTGAAGTAGAAAAAGAGACTTAATTCTTGAATCTGATCAGATAAAAGTGACAGATTGATAGCAATAATGGCTGATATTAATATAAATAAGCTGACCAGGAATGGGCCATGTGGGTGACCTCCCTGGACCGGCTAAGGATTTGGTAGCCAATAATCCTTAAATACTTGCATAGCATTTAGCTATTGATTTTCTTATAAGAAACACTGTGTTTCTTTGCATTCAACATTTTTCATTATCAAATAAGAAAATCCAGATCTGGGCACTTATGCAAAAGGGAGAAATAATTGGAAGATGTGGGGACTCCCATTATGGACAAAGGGGTGAAAAACTCGGCTTGGAAAATGCTCAGGAACAAAGACAACCCTAAATTTCCAAAGTCAGGGAAATGAGTAACTCTGTGTTCAGCGGGGACCAGGTGCCCTGGAGGCAGCCAGTGTGCTGCAGGGCACACTTTCTACTTGGGGACACAGCTGCTGCTGCCATTGGTGATTCCTAACTCACAACAGATGAAAATGTCTTTTTACTGAGCTCAGGTCCTGTGCCCACCCCTGGCTCCCTGGGGATGGGAAAAAGAATGACCTTGTCCCTGACAAAGACAGAATGAGAAAATCAGAATGTAGAAGTCAGCCAGTCGGGGAAGAAAGATCCCAAATAGTTTCCCTGAAACTCTGAAGGAAACAGAGACGTTGTGCAGTCTGTGAATAGCATGGGTTCATCCCTTGTTCCCTCCACAACCCCGTAGAGAATTCCAGGACATCAGATGGATGGGACTGGTTGGCAACCTATGCAAGCTGACCATCATGCGACCTTTCCTCTGGC
>NW_007731207.1:130387-151073 GCF_000696425.1 Galeopterus variegatus
AGCATGGGTTCATCCCTTGTTCCCTCCACAACCCCGTAGAGAATTCCAGGACATCAGATGGATGGGACTGGTTGGCAACCTATGCAAGCTGACCATCATGCGACCTTTCCTCTGGCTTGGTGGGACAGGACATGATCTTTCTGACAACATACCAATATGGACTACTTATATGCTATCGCCAATATGGGCTACCAATACGCCATTACCAGTATGGAGTGAACTTCAGAAGGGTTATTCCTTGAACTTTCTGTACTCCAGAGACTTTTTTTAAGTTGTGAAATGAATGTTTATAATGCTTCAAAGACTTTTAAACCTGAAGTTCGATACCACACCGTCATGTTTGTACAATCCTCAGTAAGCTTATCTACAGTGTTTGCAACCATTTAAAGAGTAAACCATTGACTAAAACCACATTGATTTAAGGCTCCATCAAGTAATAGACAACCCCAATCTAAAAGGTAAAATATATGCACCACTTGAACTGACATCTATAATCTGATTCTCTCATGACCATTAAAAGTGGGTTCTTAGGAAATAAATCCTTTAACGGCAAAATTCACCTCATCTGAGTTTTGACCCAGAAGTTCAACAATCATAAAGTCCACAGTCTTATTGGCAAAATTGATATACACAGTGTTTCTAAGTCACTCTGCTCCTGAGAGCGATGCATATTCCATTTTTACATTTTACTGGAACTTTACATTTTCAACTCATGATTTAAAATCTCTAGGTTTTTACTCCACCAAATTGTCTGCAGACACAGTGTGCCACAGACTTTAGACTTGTTTCTCCCTGTAGTTTCTTCAAATAGAAATATTTTTCAAGCGTCTACATGTTCTAGAAGGGTAATTTTCGGATGTGGCCACTTCTTTGGAATAGTCTGAAGGTATCAGGTCTCTGAAGCAAGGGGAGGTGGAAGAGAAAAAAGATGAAATACAAGGTTCATTGGGTAAGTTTTACATTAACTATTTCAGGCTGATTTTTTTTTTTTTTTTGCTTGAAAAGTCTGAGTCCTGGTGCAGAAAAGAGAACTTGGCTGTCGCATCACAGCTTTCTTGTAGTGAGACTGTCAGGGGGTCTTGACTGGAGAGTATGATTCAGGCCTGTTGCAGTTTGTCTTTAGCCTGTTCCAGTTCACCTTTCATTTTTAGGAAAAACAAATTGACTGCTGGGTCCATCACTCTTTTTTTTTTTTTTTTGTCTTTTTCCATGTCTGGCAACGGATCGCAACCCTCAGTGTTGCCCCCGTACCGGACCGGGGACCGGCAACGGGATCGCAACCCTCGGCGCTGCTCCCGCGCCTCGCTCAGCCATTGAGCGGGAACCGGTCTGTATGTGGGATCCGAACCCTCGGGCGGGAGCGCCGCCGCGCTTCCCAAGCGGCGCACTATCCAGTGCGCCACCGGGCCGGCCCCAGGGTCCATCACTGTTGAGCTCAGCTGGGCAATGCTTGGCTGCCAGACTTGCTTGAAGTATTGGATTTCAGTAGTTTCCTCGGTTGCTAGCCATATTACAGGGATGTTTTCCCTGCACACAGACTTTTGTGTAGTTGCTTTAGTTTTTCTTAAGACTCTCTTAAGCCAGTAACATCATTAGAATTAAGATCTGTGCACTTGACCTCCAAAGGTTAAGATCTGTGTACTTGGCCTCCAAAGCTTGTACATTGCTTCTTAGTGTTTCCATCTCAGAATTAACTCATCTCGTTCCATAACTTTGAAATCTGTTTCACTCAGTTGAACTGTTTTGGGAAAAGGGTCATCTTGAATCGTTGGTCATCTTGAATCCGAGGAGTCGCTTTCCAGGTGTGGCTTCTGTCACCCTCCCTACACTGGTCCCTGCCAGGGATGGGTCCCTGCCAAGGTGAGGAGAAGGTGGCTGCAGGTCTGATTGAGGTCTCAAAAAGCTAGATCTGTAACCCATAGTCTCTTGAGCATTCCCTCCCCAGCACAACTCAGAGGGTAGGTACTCAGAACAGATCATAGAGTTAGAGGTGAAGAAATAAACAGAGAATTAAAATTTCAAACGCTGTGGGCCAGGCAATAATCATTGCACTTTACACACTCAGCTCATGTGGTCCTCACATCCCCCATGTGATACGGACTAGTGTGACCCCCGTTTTACATCAGAGGGACTGAGTAGCATGTCCAGAACCATACAGTTAATAAAGAGCAGAACCAGAAGTGAAATCCAGTCCAGTCTGCCTCCAGAGTCCCATGTTTATAGCCTTATTCCAGGTGTTAAGGACTAAAATTGATGTCAACTATATTTCATTAAAATTAGGGAGTTTCTTTATCTCTTTCAACTAAACAGCATTGGTTACTTGTATTCTTGAAAAAAGTAGCTAATAATTCTCAAAGTTTTAACATGTAATTAATTTTTTCCATCTTTTATGTGAGAAAACAGTACCCACTATTCCATTGTTTTTTTTTATCTTTAATATTCTTTTGCAAGTTTCTAAATCAAACATCTTCCTGAAAGACATATTAAAGATTTGAAAAATACAGAGATAAGGAAATAGATTGCTTGTTCTAAGTAAAGACTAGTAGGTCACGGATGTGGTTTAGAATTCATGGTGACTGGGGTGATCAACCCTTGTTTGGTAGTGGGTCTTATTATAAGGTTTGTAATTTATTTTGAATTTCAATGTAGGTTAATAGAGATAATAAAATATCACATGAAAACTCACACTTAAATATGAATTGATTAGTGATTGCCTCCTATCCTCAGCTAGATCTTGCCCTCAAATACTGTGCTAATGGACAATATTTCTTACTACTTGGGGGATCAGGCAACATCCCCAAATTCCTTAGGTCTGATATCCCAAGACCAACTTCATAGTACACGGCTGAATTTTGGATCCCACGTATTTTATTTTAGTGGGGCTTGTGTTTAGATTTAGTTTTACTCTATATTTTAGGGATGGTTAGTTAACAACTGCTGTCTTACTTATCATATAAAAGTATTCTATTATTTAGAAATCCATAATCCAAACATATTCCATGTGAATGCTATCTAACTACTTAGGTTGCGTTAATTAGCATAATGAATCTTTAAAATATCCAAAAGATGTTCATTGGCAAGAAAATTTTAAGAATCCCAGCCTATCAAGAATCCACTGAGCCAATGCAATTACACATTCTGGATCAGAATCCTAGGCTTAGGATTCAGAAGTAGATCTGCAGCAAATTATCAGACATATTTCCTCTGCCTGACCAGAGGTTTAGCTGAATTTTGCTGCTGAAATGCTGTCACATCTGCCTTGAGTGAACATTTTATACAAACTGCAGGACAGAGAACTGGAACTTTAAGTTTTAAGAAGTAATAATACAATCTTTTGTAATTTCTGCTAATAGAAGATTTTATGTATGGTAAAATTAGGTCCAGGATTTGCCTTCTTTTTAACACCTTCAATAATGGCAAGTTGGAGGCTTATAAACCTATAAACCTCACTATCTCTAAAAATTGGAGAGTGCATATATCCACCAGAAAGAACGAATAATTCAGAATAACCAAATCAGCTATGTCAATTTGCAATAGGACTGTTTTGCATTTCACATGCACAAGTTGTAAAAATATCTAACAAAGATAAATCAATACCTATTAGTTTTTGCTGCTGTTGTTTTGTTTGGCTTGTTTTTATTCTATAGCACTAAATACTTTGTGGAAAGAAGAAGAAATGTACATTTTGCTGATAATAAATTTACATTTTGCTGACTCAGTAAAGAGTCCCTTGTATCATAAAATGCCTGTGATTACAGAGATATTAGTGCTCCTTCTATGAGGGCCTTTGGTGTCCTGCCCCTTAATGTGACACCAACTTTGAGGAGTTAAAAATAAATTCTATTAAAACACATCTGACCTTTTCAAAAAGATAGAACATTAAAACTATTTTAAGCTGAATTTATAATGGAGCATTTGCAGAATCCCTGAAACATCTGCATGCACAACAGTTTGCAAACTGCTGGATTTTGAGGAAGGGAAAGACACTATCAGATTTACATCTGAAAGATATGTCTAGCATCTATGGAAAGAGTGATTTTGCTGAGAAAATGACTGAAAACACAAAGCTTCATTTAAAAGGCAGAGGTGAAGTACAGCGATAGAGATAAGAGCAAAGAGAAGCTGTTTGAAAGATTATTTAGGAGGTAAAACGTGCAAGGACTAAAGTCGTTCTCCCATCTTCTAGTCTCATGTGTGGTCTTCCCTGAAAGCCATCGGATACACTGTTTCCCTTCAAACTGGCTGCAGGGCATAACGGTGAGAAACATAAGCCTCTGTTTAAATCCCAGATCTAGAACTTACTAGCTCTGTGATGTTTGGCAAGTTACATAATTAACCTCTCGATCCTCCATTTCCTCATCTGTAAAATGGGAATAATAATTTCTACCTCACAGGTTTAATAGGAGAGATAAAGGGGAGAGTAAAGTCTATGCTAAGGTATTAGAATAGTGCCTAGCTAAGCAAACAGTAAATGGTTATTTTTTTTTTCTTAAGAAAGAAACAGTTTAACTAAGAGCAGACAATAAAAGCCAAGGGGTATGTGACTAGTCAAGATGGGTGTATTTTAAAAGAGTGTAGGAATTAAGCAGTATCTTCACATGGAAACCAGGCTGTGTAAGAGAGTACGTAAAATAATGTTATTTGTATATTGTTTTGATTGATTCAGCCTATTTTTTCCCAAGTGGAATTGTAGGAGTAGCAGAGACTTCACCTGAAAAAATAAAATAAAGTAGAGAAAGGAGAGAAGATGAAGATTAATTAAATTCGAGAAAGGACTGATGAGCTCACTGGCAAGTCAGCTTGGTTGGGTTAGACAGAGAATTGAAGGTGGATGAGGTTCGAGAACTTGCTGTTTGGCCAAAACTGGGCAGCTCGGGGCAGCTTCCAACTGCACAAATTCCCATGCATCATGAGCTCTGCATCTATCAGGTGCAAGGGCAAAATCCCTCCTGTGAACAGTCAGGGAAGGTTTATCTCTGGTCTCTAATTAGAACTGAGAATTAAACAAATTATCAGTGCTAAAGCAGACACATCTGGATCTCCTTTAGGTGTCCTGTGGACGTTTAATACTCAGCCTGGATTTTGAGCAGAGAAGATACATGTCTGTTCATGAAATCAAGTTTTTCCTGTATTCTGGAAGTATCTACTTGGTGGTATGAACTGGTTCCACTAAAATAGATTAAACCACTATCCTAGCACCCTTATTTCATTTGCAATTACAGGCAGGCAGTTTCTCCTAGGGAACAAATGGTCATTTTTGACCATTTTATTACCATTAATTATTGTGACCTAATAACATTTTTGTCTCTTAATAGTAATGACAAATTGTGCTGACCTTTGAAGATGGTCAAAAAGAAGACAATCTTTTTGGTCATCTTTTGGGTTTTGATTTTTTTTTTCCCCCTCACAATAATGATGAATTTTCACCACCATTTTTTCTTTTTTTTAGTTCATCTCAATCCTAAACTCTTATAACACTTGTTTATTGAGAAATTTGATGGAATGTCGTTGTGACAGAGTGGTACTGGGTTTTCGTATCATCTCTAAAACTTATTCTCAATGGTTTTTATGTTAGAATATAATCTTTCACGTGGTTATAATCTAAACTAAAACTCACACAACAGCAGTTACCATTCCTTACTCTCAGGTCCTCTTGTAATCACGGTTGACCCTGCCCTGTGCCCAGGATGCCTCTGGAGGCTTTTCAACACAATCACTTATGATCTGACTGACTGATGATCTGATTGATTTATCAATCAGAGTTACCATGTAACACTAAACATACTTGCCACCCCAGCCCAAGGCTGAATGCTTCAAGGCTTAGAGAAGGTAAGTTCATTAATACAAGCCTAAAATATATCAGAGAGAGTACATTATGCCTTTTCTAAAGAACATGAGAAAAGAACAGGAGAATGACCTTTTTGACATTTTTGAAATGTTACCTTGATAAACATTTTTTTTTTCCTAGAGAAGCATGTCTATTAAATGGCAAATATTAGGAAAGTGGAAGAAAAAATTATTTCCAAATTATACAAATTATGTTCAAAACTTGGAAATTTGACAGGTTTTTATCTCTTAAGTCAGTGTCGAAGGAATTTTAAAGGCATACTCTAAATTTACAGTGTTATGCTGTACAGTTTATAGTGTTACACTGCTCAAATGAAGAACTTCAATGCAGTGTTAACACAGTGATAGCATTCTTGAACATATGTGACCTTAATCCGCTCTGAAATGTTAACGTGTGCAATCTGTAGATAATGATTAAGATCCTCAACTTTAGAGGGTTCTGTTGTGCTCTCCAGTCTGTGCTATTCTAAGCTGTTTCGTTTATCATTTCTATCATATTCCGAGTCAGTTGAGGACAGCTGGATTTTGCTGATGAAACTGTAGAAGGCTGCATAATTAGATAGAAGGGAAGTATCTATTTCAGAAGGAAAATAAACATCCAGGAAGTTATTTTATGGGGTTAGGGGAGGGGAAGAAATGTGAAAAATATTTTTATCCTGTCACCAGACTTTTCCAACCATTTAGATTTAGCTTTCGTTTACAACATTAACTTTGGCATTCCTGAATGTCTTTGTGTAATTGACTTAAATAATTGACATTGGAAGTGCTTCCTGGTACTGAAACTGCTTCAGACTTACTTCTTCAGTACTCCAAAATAAGTTATGACACATAGATATTGTTATTACCCACATTAATGACAAGGAGAGTTGTGCTGCTTGAAGCTAAATTGTTTTCCCAAAGTTATACAGGGTAGGTAACAAAACTGGGAAGTAAACCCCCAAATATTCTATTCTCTCCCCAATATTATATAGCCTTTTGTTTGGGAATTTCCAGGACTAAAAATGGAAAGAAGTCAGCCATATTGATATGTCTAAAATCTGCCCATTAATACCTCCTCTTCACCGGTCACCAGTGTGCAAGAGGGATGAGGAATTAGAAGCCATCATGTTCCTACCTCTCAGAGGCTCCAAATGTCTTTGGCCAGGAATCAAGGCTTTTAAAATACAGCCAAACCACATTTTCAGGAGTAATAATAATGATAATCATAACAGGAATAGTAACCATTTGCATAATTTTCCTATTTATTATGTGCCAGACACTACGTCAAGAATTTCACATATATTATCTTATCTACTTCTAACAAGAATATGCATGAGGCAGCTACCATGATTATATTAACTTTCCAGTAGAGGAAATATTACAAACTGAGAGATGAAGTCACTTGTTCAGGATGCCCTGCTTTTTCTCTGGCTGGGATCAGGATAAACTGCCTTTTCTTTCCATTAATTAGATGGAAAATAGAAGGGTTGGTGGGCCACCATGTCTGGATGTGAAGTCATCTGTAGTTGCAAGGGGAAACTGAGGACTGTGGGACTGATGCATTACGGAATTTGAAGTGTTTCATACAATTTGGCTTATAGCCAAAGAGAAAGCTTAGAGACCAAGAAAGAGGCACAATGGGTATAAGATAATCACATCCTTAATAAATTGGGATATTATTCAAATTAATTTACATCACTATATCCAACTAAATGCTGATTATGCAAAACACTTCTGAAATATACTAAACATGTACCAGTAAAAAAAAAAAAGTGGGATGAAGCAATTAACTAAACAGAAAAGTAAAAATAAATGAAAATATAAATTGGGATATTGCTGAAACCAATGTACATAACTCAATCCAACTATGTGCCAATTACATGAAACATTTTTGAAATATACTAAATGTTTAAAAATAAAAGAGGGGAAAAACAATTAGCAAACAAATGGCAGAGAAGAAACAGAAATATAAATATCAACTGCATTGATAAAGACATTTGTCACTTAAACCAAAACTGCTCTTTTGAGTGTTTGAGCATGATGTTTATGACTAGAGGAATACTATCTTTATTCTGCTTTCAAAGCCACATTGGAGCTGGAAGAGGGCAGAGAAAGACACTGGAAAAAAGAAAGTTCCTTCTACAGTGGAGCAGATTAACTAGCTTTTGTACAAGGAAGGATTAGGGAGTCCCAGAGCTGGATTTGGAGGCATGAGGTAGAAAGAGATTTTTCTAAATTAAAAACAAAGAATTTGTTTCTCATTCTTGTGTGTTATTTCTAGTTTCTAAGAGGGAGGGAAAGAGAAAAGGGGTGTCTTAAATTAAATTTTAAGTTATTTCTATTTGGGCTGTGTAAATGTCTTTGTTCATTTCTAAGATCTCAATAAATTAACAGGACATACATCAGTGTGTGCACTCTTTGCATGTGTGTTTGCATCTGGTATTCCATGTGACCACTGGCCAAATCCTCAAGTATCCAAACACCTTCCATTCTTCTCATAGTTTTCTCCTCTTTCTCTTGGACATATAGTAATCATTATAGTAATAGGAGAGTACTTTGAAAAGTTCATGGAAAAATAATAGAATCTCAAGATGATACTTCCATAACTTTCCATAAATTTTTTGAAGACCCCTTACAATAATAACAATAATAATTTTTAAAAGTCGTGATCATTCACTATTATTCTCAGCAATGTCACATGAATATTTCTGTGCACCATTCTCAGAATGTAACTTTCATATACTGTTAGAAATGCAATATGCAGGGCCGGCCTGTGGCTCCCTCAGGAGAGTGTGGTGCTGATAACACCAAGGCCACGGGTTCGGATCTTATATGGGGATGGCTGGTTAGCTCACTGGGTGAGCATGGTGCTGACAACACCAAGTCAAGGGTTAAGATCCCCTTACCTGTCACCTTTAAAAAAAAAAGAAATGCAATATGCAATACATGTAAAATTCATTTGAGAAATCTCTGTCCAGATTTGTGGCATTGGTGCTAAAAAAAGCAGACAGAATGTACCCATTAAGTTGCCTCAATAAAATATGGCAAGATACGATTAGCCTTAACATGGCCAATAATTTCTGCCTGGAGAGATTATACCATCCCCCTGTAGTACATATTCCTGATTTTAAGCAAAGCCCCTGTGCCATCATGCAAACTTCCCAGAGCTGGGGCTTTTTCATCTAAATCATTAATACCCTTTAGAGACAGGAAAACATCACACACTCACAATAATAGGTAAAAGCTGTGTTGAATTACAGATACCTTGACGCACAGACATAGAAAATGCTTATAGTTTCAATTCTATAATTTCAGCCAAGAATAAATACAAAAACACAAAAACTCACCCATCCAGATAGTAAAGAATTTTTCTCATTCCTAATGGGCATACATTTCTTAATTGATTTGAGCTAAAATAGAAAAAGAAGCAATTAAACAAATCAATAACAAAACAGACTCTTTTCATCTCTCATCCAAGAGATAGAAGATTTTGATAAACAATTCATTTACAGTGGTTAACAAATATTTAGACCATAAAACAGAATCCCCAATCATTTCTGCTACCAGTGGGGAACAATAACTTATCAACATTTAACAAAATAAAAGCAAAAGCAAAACACAAAAATATTGAAGAGGAGAAATAAAACAAAAAAACAGAGTCAGCACAGTTCTCCTGTGACTTTGAATTCACCATGAGGCAGTTTCCGCTGTGTGTGAGTTGCATATTTCTCTGGTGACGAAGTTTCTTCTATTCTTCAGGTGAATCCATGCAGCATCTCAGTGGAAAACCTCCAAAATTATATAAAGTTACAATATCCAAGTATTGAGATACTAGGGTAAAAATAGGAAACCAGTTCAATGAAAGATAAAATAACCTCAAAACATTCCATAGAATATGTAGGATAATTTAATACATGTGAACAAAAGCACCACAGATTAGCAGAAAACATAAACATTATTCAATAAAAGACAGAGAATTAGTTATTTGAAAAGGAGATAAAATTAAATCATAATTTTATATTACTTATTATAATAAAGACCAAATATACCAAATGACAATATTAAAAAATCAATCATTTTAGTAACTAACCAGAAGAAATCAGATGATTATATGTTCACTACTTGGGGAAAGATGTTACAACAATTTGTTTAAAAATTTGGACGCAGAGATTTGATTCTATGCTGCTCCTGATCTGTGGCACATGCTCTTCTCCAGATATTTCTAGTTTCCTCTCTATTCTTATTTACTGTTTGTGCTCAGATTCTCTCTTCCCTCCTACAGAAAAATTTTTATATGTTTTGTATTCTCTGTTCATATGTGTTCATGTGTATGCATGTTTTTAATTTTCCTAAATGTCATTGTGTAATATATGATTCTATTTCATACTTTTTTCATTTGATGTTATGCTTTAAACAATTCCTTATGTTGCTGTTTTTATAATTATAATTTACCTTTAAACTGCTGCATAATACTCTATGGTGGGCAGACAGAGGGTGTTTTGGCGTTTTGTTTTTCCTTATGGTTTGTTAAAGGCCATTAAGTTATTATTCTTCATTGGTTGCAGCAATGACTGGTTTAGTTCTATGGTCTGACTATTTCATGATCACTATAAATGCATTAATAATTTATTGAGATCTTTTATCTCTTGGACAAAAGATGAGAGAGAATCTGTCTTGTTGCTTGCCTGTTTGTCTGTGCGAACCAAAAGACGTCTTGACCCTGCTATTGAATTAAACTTCTGGCAGCACAAATCCCACTTAAATGCCCCTCTGTGAGCCTGGTGAGAATTCCTTTTGGATATATACCCAGGAGTACTTGGTTGTAGGAGAGGCAGTTGTTTAATTTGAATGGAAGGTGTCGACTTGCACTCCAGAATGGTAGCACCTCTTTCAATGGATTTGATAACCTTAAAAATGAAATGGATAAAATAGCAATATTTATTTGAGAATGAGAAATAGAGGTTGTCAGATTCCAGTTAACCTAAGTTGATAAATAGAGGGAGGCTGAGCCATTTATGACCATAACAATTCTTCATTATAAGCCAGCCTAAAAACCAGTGGCTAACAAGCACAAGCATTTATTTTTCTTACCCATAGGTATGTCTGGGACTAGCCTGCTTGAGTCTGCAGATCCACTGGGTTTGCCTCTAGATTTTGAGTTAGATTCAGATCTGTTCCATACATCTCTTCATTTTCCTAGGAGCCCTGGCTACCTGAAGCAAGTTTTCACTGGGATGACAAAGGGCGAGAGTTTGAGTATATACATAGCAGCAACCGTTGAGTCCTTAGCTTGGAGCAAGGACTCAAACCACCCTTATGCACATATTCTTTTGAACAAAGATGGTTTCATGGCCAAGTGTAACATCAATGTGTGATAAAATAATTCTCTCCTTTGACTGAAAAAGCAAAAGGTTGATATCAGCAGTCCAGTCTGCCATAGAGGTCATTCAAGACAAGATTAAGGATGTCATAGTGTCTAGGTGTTTCGGTAACTTGTTCAACACATACATCTGAAATGGCAGGAGAGGGGAGAGGGGAGTAGTGGGGCAGAAAGGGTCAGAAAAAGAAAAGGTTGTGATTAAAATTAAAGGAGAAGATAGATGACCAGAGGTGTTCCCTCTAGGGTGAATATTCTAGATCGTTAGAAAGAAGAACAGATATGTTTTGAGAAGTGTACGGGAACTAATCAATTGAACTAACAGATGTCACTTTCCCCAGTTTCTACTATTAAAAAATGTAATGGGCTGGGGAACATGAAAAACATTCAAGCTGACAGAAGTGAACATCCTTTATTTCAAATTTTCTCCCTTCAAGCAAAAATGCTCAACAGACTTCTTTCTGCCACCTTAAGTGCCCCATACTCCCTTGAGAGTTAGGAGGACTGAAGCCTAAACAACTTCCCAAGTCTTGGGAAGCTCAATTGTGACAGAGTCTGAGCAGGTGTGTGCAGATTATTCTAGCTTTAGGCATTTACCTCTGGGTCCTGTTCCTACTAATAGAATGATGCTGAATAAAATATAAAATATTGAAATGAATGACTATGCTTTAATTAAAAAGAGTGGGAGAAAGCACTCACCTCCATATTTTTTCTCCTTTTAAAAAGGCAATTAACCACATTTTAGAATATTTCAAATGTAACCCAAATTTCAATGATATTAAGTTTTTAAGAGTAGGATCTCAGATCTGGACACATTCCCTTATTTTTAAACCTAAGACTCATTCATCTACGTATATAAATGAGAGTTAGTCATTTGTAACACTTTTTCTCATTCATGTCTGTTCACGTTTTCTATATTCCAATAGATCTTCTAAGTATAAATATATTTTATCAGTATGTAAGTGACGCTTTGCATCCCACAACACAATAAATCAGATTCCAATGCTTTCTTCAAAAGAGCATTGATTTAAAAAAAAAAAATTAACTTAAGCAGAAAAGGGTATTTATCGGTTCACATAACTGAAAAGTCCAGGGGATATACTAGCTTCAGGCATGGCTGGATCCAGGGGCACAAATGTTGTCATCAGGACTCAAGTCTCTCCATCTTAAAAAAAAAATGTAAAACAACTTTTAGTATTAATTTCTTGAGCACATTCTGAAAAGCAATGTTTATACATTGTCTTTTCTTCTATAACAAAAAGGGTAGGTAGCCTTGACAGTGAAACTCCCACTTCCCCAGCTGTTCCTCTGACCCCTGTCAGAACAGGCCTCAACTGGGGGAAGGGGCAAACAGCAAAAGAAAAACTGCTTGACCAAGCAGGATGGGCTTGATTCCTTGGAGTAGCAATACACTATGGTTAACAATAATACAAGAATAAAGTTAGTTAAACATACATTTTCCTTAGGCTAAAACTTGACTCAAAGATCAGGATGTTTGTTCCTTAACTGAATGCCTTATGGCTTAAGGTACCACCTATAACACCAATCTCAAGTCACTTCTGCAGACCACTTGCAACTACAAGCCTGCTTTGAAGTGTATATACCCTGGACCCTATGGTGCCACAGAAAATATCAGTCAAGATGCCAGGAAGCATTGTGCTGACTTCACCCTGAACTGATCAGGCTTCCCACATGACTCCTTGGACCCCTACTCATGATTCTGCATGATAAATGCTGTGATCAGAGAATCCAAGGTTTTAAAGCTCCTTTAGCTGCCACAGGTTCCTTTGACTGGACATTCAAATAAATGCTGATCCTTATCACTGCAAACTTTAGCATGAGGAATTCTAGCATGTTGGTCCAGCAGATGACAACCCCCCCTCTTGGTTCAGTAACAATAGAGTTGGTGAGATACTATTGAGACACAACATCATGTCACCAAAGCATGTATCTGCCACAATTTCAGCATTCCAGCCAGAAGTTGGAATCTAGCACTTGAAACATCCTCTACACTTTAATCTTAAATCAAAATGAGCATGGTTGATCTCAGTTATTATATCCTTATTGGGGGAGGGGTCAGAATTTTAAAATATTTTCTGAATACAAATCAATCCCTAGGGCCAAGCCCATGGCACACTCAGGAGAGTGCAGCGCTGGGAGCGCACCAGCGCTCCCGCCGCGGGTTCGGATCCTATATAGGGATGACCGGTGCGCTCGCAGCGCTCACTGGCTGAGCACAGTGCGGCCAGTCTCAAAAAGGACAAAAAAACAAAAAACAAAACAAAAAAAAAATCAATCCCTAATTGACAGAGAGATCGTTTAACAGGACACTCCTTTGCTTACTCTTCATTGAAATTCCTACTTTCTAGTGCCCCATACCAGGATGGTCTTCAGATTCCATCTCTGAAATGAGGCTAAATTCTATACTGGGCTCTGAGTAGTCCATGCTAGAAACTTAAACAAGACTGAATCCGGCTTTCCTTGTGTTCACTTTCTCTGTCCTCAAAGTCACAGCTGAAATTGTCATGGTCTAGCAAGGGGATTTTTCCCAAAGGGTGAGTGATATTCTCAAAGGAATGCTTTCAAGCCCCATTTTACTGGGTAGATTATTATCCAAGCAATGTTCACTCCTAAATTAACAATTACAATAATTTTTTGCATTTTCCTTATTATTTCCTTCCAGGTAGCTCAGTCACATCCACCTGGCAGAGCTTGACTCCTAAGTTCCCAACCCCAAAGGAATGTGTGTGCTACAGGGCAAGGACTTGGACTCACTTAATCTTACCTTAAATATTCATGGGATCAAGGAACTAGTTATCAGAAGAGGTGGTCAAGTTGATAATACAGTGCAATTGGATCCACCTCCTTTCCTGTTTCACTTTCCTGTCCCTCCTCCTCGGGATGGTGTTCCAAAAACAACCACCTGCACATAATTTTTCTTCTCAATCTCTGCTTTTGGGAGAACCCAGCCTAAGAAATCTGTACCCGCATGTCTTGATAGCTCTGTTGTTGTGTCTGATTATCTTTTTATCTATCCACCCATCCTCCTTAAGGACCTTATAATTTAGGCCAAAATAGTTGGATGGACAGAAAGCATAAATGAATGGATAATTAATAAGGCATGCTAATAAGTGCCAGGACATAAGCACTTTTAAAATTTTGGGTATATCTTTCTGGAATATTTCTGTTCATTTAAATATTTGTATATCTATATGCATTTTAACAAAAATGAGATATCACTATCACACATAGCCACACACATACATACACATATACATGTTAAGACTATTTTTCAATTAAACTTAATGTCGTATTTATTTCAATAACTCTAGATAAAGCATATATATATATATATATATATTTTGTCCTTTTTTGTGACTGGTAAGGGGATCGCAACCCTTGGCTTGGTGTCACCCACACCGCGCTCAGCCAGTGAGCGCACCGGCCATCCCTATATAGGATCCGAACCCGCGGCGGGAGCGCTGCTGCACTCCCAGCGCTGCACTCTCCCGAGTGCGCCATGGGGTCGGCCCTAAAGCATATATTTTTCATAGCTGGGGCAACATTTGGGTGGCTGTGTCAGATTTTTTAAATAATCTCTTATTAAACATTTAATTTATTTTCTGTTTTTTAATATTATAGAAACCATGTTGTCAAAAGCTTTACTTTAAATGCATCCTGTTCAATTAAACAAATTATTTCCTTAATATAAATTTCTGGGTGAACAGTATTTCATTTTTACAGAAAATTTGTACCAATTGAGATTCCTACCAGGTGTAGTTTATGAGGTATGTTTTATCACATCCTCACAAGCAATTGCTGTTGTTATTAATTCTGACCGAGAATACAGACATGCAGATTATAGACAGACATGGCATATACATAAACATACGATTTAATTTGTATTTATTTAATTATTACGGATGCAGTGCAAGTTATCCTGTTTGGGCTTTCATAAGTTTTCTCTTGTGAGTTGCCCCTTCATTTCCTACCTCTAGCAGTTCATAAGGAGCTCTTTTTCAATGGGAAATAATATCGATAGAGGACCTACTATGTGCTGGTTTCTGTGTAGCAGAAGTGGCAGACACTATGGCAAAAATGCAGCGTGACCCCTTCCCTCTGGGGCCTTGAGTCTAGCAAAGAAGAGAGCCAGTAACAACCACAGCTGTGATGGGGGCTCGTGAGTGACGTATGACAGCAGAGGTCATGAGACCATAGGGGGAATCAGGGAAGACCCAGGGAAATAGCACTTGAGATTGAAGAGTAAGAGTCAGTCATGTGTAGAAGGACAGAAGAACGTTCCATGGACAGGAAACAAGCATAAAGGCCTGGGGAAAAAGAAATGCATCACGTTTGATTATATTCACCCTTTTTAGACAGGGAAATAGCACTTGAGATTGAAGAGTAAGAGTCAGTCATGTGTAGAAGGACAGAAGAACATTCCATGGACAGGAAACAAGCATAAAGGCCTGGGGAAAAAGAAATGCATCACGTTTGATTATATTCACCCTTTTTAGGTCATATATATAATCATATATACACACACACACACACACATATATATATATATATATATATATAATAGTTTTCTTAGGCTATTGTATGTTTTCAGCCACTTTGCCAAATGGAAGTGTTAGAAATACTTACTGTCAAATATATAACTATTTTCCCTTCTGATTTTAGTTTTGAGGGTCTTGCCTAGATAAGGCCAGATTATCATTCACTTCTATTTCCTTCCAGTACTTTTATTATTTTATTTTTTCTCTTTCAAATTTTTAAACCCTCTGGAATGTATTTCATTGTAGAGTATGAGAGGGATATCACTTTTTTCTCTTTTTCAGATGAAGCTACTTTCCTTTTTTCTCCCCAAAACTTACGTTATCCAGCAGATTCCCTGCTGCACACTGGTTCACTGCTCCACAGTAACCACATAGTCCCCAAACATTACCAACATTCTTCCATCTCTGGACCAACCCATTTTTCCCATCTGCAGGGCCCTCTCTGCCCCTCTCTCTTAATTTACATGTCAATCTTCTTTTAAAATTCTTAGATGTTATCCTGCTCATGATGCAGGGGGAACAAATTAAGCTAATTTGTCTGGCATTCTTTAGTAATCCACCAATTAGAAAAGAGAAGCTAATATCCATTAGTATGAAAATAAAATATAAACAAGAAATGTATTTTACCTTTTTTGGTGATGTGTCATTCGATGAAAGTTTTTACTAGTTTTTTATCATAATTTTTAAAAATAACTAGGAGCAAAGGAATGCACTGCAAAAGTAATTGGTACTTAGACTGCATGAAATTGGCACAACACAATAAAACACAGTAATTTAGAAAATGTATTTCACCAAAATAAGAGAATTTGTATAGCCAAATTCTCTCAAGGGAGGATTAACCTGTCTCTGAAGCAAAGGTACTTACAGGATCTTGAGAAACACAAAATACCTGTGCTTGTAGCAGCCTGAAGTCTGGCAGATGATCACAAAGTATTACCAGAATAGGAAATAAACATTGTTAAATACGTTTAATATTTTTAGAGGCAACTTGACTAAAGCTGCTTACCACAATCCGAATTAGTCATTACAATGTAAAACTAAATTATTATTTTTATTGCAGGAATGAGAATGCAGTCAATTTTTTTCTCACTAATTTTTTCTGGTTTTCAAGACATTTTACATAAGCTCTAAAATTTCCAAAGAGATGGCATGGGCTCTCGTATTAAAAATATTGGAAAAGATACATGTAATCTTTCCCTGAAGAATTACTGTCTATGATCAGTGACAGGATGTTGGTTTAAAGTCCAAGCTCGTTAACAGTTTGCCTGATTTGGCAAACATTATCCCTTCTCAGGTAGGGATGAGATCCTGATTGATTTGGTGATATCACTGGGCTGGGAATAGAGAATTCATGTGAGGAAAGAAAATAAGGATAAATTTGTCATTCTGATTGTTCATAGCAGCCAAGTGAGTCCTGCGTGTTGCAACCATGACCAGCAAGGAGCTGCAGCAGTGCAAGTCTAGACATGACCATAGGAGAGGGTCAAAGAAGCCCAGAGGGGACTCAACCCAGGGAAGCTGGTAAAGCTGAAGAGAGCAGCCGTCTGCAAGATGTTCAGTCCAGGAAGAGAGCAACGAGTCAGTCAAAAGGCAGAGCTCTGGCCAGTAATTATCTAGTCTCTTTGTAAAGTGCATTCTTGTACATTCCCTGCTCAGGAAGAAAATTTCTCTCTGTTCTGGATACCTGGGAAGGGAAGGACTTGGAGCCCTGGAGAGAAGGACTTGGGGCCTGTTGAGACACAGTCAGACTCTTGCAGAAGACAACATCCCAGTTCCCGAGCACAAGGGTGCCGAGCTGGGTGTCTAAGAACAATGGTTCCCTAAAATTCTCTTTCATCATTTATCTTTCTCTCCCTGAAGAATATCACTTTCCGTTTTAAGATAGGAGAGGATTTACCAAGATTGCAAACCACACAGAGGAGTCAATTGAGGGTTTGGCAAACCATGTACGCTCATCTGATCTAGAACCTACTTGTCTTAGGTCTTCGTGCTATTGTCTAGCAGCTGTGCTAAGACTGGAAAGAGAAACATCTGGAGTGAGGAAATAGCTTATGGAGAGGAGGAATGGGGTGCCTTTTGCCTTTGTTGAGACTTTAAAAGTGTGGGTTGGATGGTTATCTTGGAAGACATGTATGCCCCCAATTTAAAATTTGGTGCTTGTCCCCTAATGACGATGTCCTATTCCTAGCACTGAATTGCTGTCCACTCCACTATGAGCCAGTTCACAGCTTTACATCTGTCCATGACCACAGCTTGTTGTAGCCTGTCCTACACCCAAGATGTCCATCTGGCTATGGAAGCAAAGTACTTGCTGTGAGACCTATGAAACCCTGGTATATGGGATGCCCTCAACCTGAGAGATCCTCACACACACCATGGAGATATTTTCTACTCACTTGATACCTAAAACGGGAAGCAAACAAGAACACTCTGGATGCATCCAGAAGACACTGCAGTTCAGAAAGGAGCCCCTGACTTGACTCACAGTGATAAAAAAGGCTTTACCCACCTTACCCACACCAGCTCTTAAAGGGCACCAGAACCATTTTTAGGAAACCACTGTAGATATTCTCAACTTTCACAGGACAGAGAACATAATGCTTGTGATGATGACTGTTACCAATAGAGGGTTGGAAAATCTGAATGACTGCCAGGATTTTCTCAGTAAAACTAGTGAACTTCCATGCAAATAGTCACAACAAGCAAAGAGAGATGTGCAAACGAGATGAGTTTCATCATGTTGAATAAGGAATGTCAGGATGACAGCACTTTTATCAGCCGTGGTCAGCTCTGTTGACTTTCCAGGGAGATGTTTTGAGTGGCTGTGTCATTAAACCCATTAACAAATTTGAAATGGAGGTTAATTTTAAATGAGAATGTAACAGAGAAGGGAAAATCCAACCCCATAACTAGCTCACTTTCAGCAGAGGAATCAGTGTGGTACTACTGTGTGGAAAGACCGAGGTGTACACAACCTAGCCCGGGACAGGCCAACCCACCTCTTATTCCTAGGCAGGTGCTGGCAAGGTGGCAATATTGGACTTGTGCTGACAAATACTCCGTGATTCCTACTCAAAATCTGGGAAAATCATAGCAGAATCCCAAACTAACTGAAACAGACTCTGCTGATAGAAAAATAGACTCCTATGTAGGAATATTCAGAGACAACCAGACCTCCATCCTTGTTGTCCTCTGATTGCTGAGAGATCTTCTCTACACCACCTGGACTCTGCTTCCACTTTAGGCCAATCCCCCATCCCCTATCTGTTCCCCCACTCCTGGCTTCCAGATCCTGACTCTACCAAAGTTGGGCTTCTCCTTCTGCAAATAGACTGGAGACTTGATTTGTTCATACACTTCAAGAACAACTTACTTATCTCCTGAAACTCTGACCTGAGCTGCTTTCACCTGAGGTCACAAAAAGACTAACCCTTGTGTTCTGATCTCAGGGGAATCACACTTGAAATGTAACAGACTCAGGCAGGAAACAAACAGAGGTAGTGGTTCCATTTAATATGCCCAAATCTTCTGTGTTAGGTGTCACATTGCAGCCCACCAACAACTTACTTATCTCCTGAAACTCTGACCTGAGCTGCTTTCACCTGAGGTCACAAAAAGAAGACTAACCCTTGTGTTCTGATCTCAGGGGAATCACACTTGAAATGTAACAGACACAGGCAGGAAACAAACAGAGGTAGTGGTTCCATTTAATATGCCCAAATCTTCTGTGTTAGGTGTCACATTGCAGCCCACCTCCAGGTCTTCACAAAAGGGACTGCAGGCTTCAACAACAGCAGTCCCACATTCTTTCCACCTGGACCCTGTACAGCTCTGTAGATATTTACTTCACGTGCACACCCCTGATGTGTTTAGTACACTGCTTTTTAGCTTACAGCACATGAAATGGGATACTAGAAGCAAAGACTTGAATAATGAGGGGTAGATACTGAGGGAAGAGGAGGCTCTTGGGTGCCAGCCCATCCACAGCCCCCGGTAGCAGGAGAAATGAAGTTATAACAATGCACAGAGAAAAAGAAACCTAGAAATTCAAAATTCATTGCCATATAGTATCATGATGGCTGTTTGTAATATCCTTATGTCAAAAAATATTTAATTTGCTTTTGTGCTCTCTAATTAAGAAAGTACCAAGCTATTAAAATAAATGTTTCAGTGCTTCTCTGGATAAAGAGAGTGAGGTATGAAGAAGAAAATAGTAACTATCAGGTTGTAAGCAAGGGGGGTTAGTACCAGGATATTTAAGCAAGTTTCATGTCATTTGCCAAATCTGTTTCATTTTTAGGGACATTCTGGGGCATTGTATTACTAAGGAGTGTGGGGCTGTATCCGGTAGGAGAGACAGTCAAGGTTGATGAGTGTCTCCCATAGCTTCAGAGGTGGGGTTCAGGGAGGTGCAGAATGGAGGGTTTGGAAGAGAACTTGGTTCCGTGTTTTCCATCCCTATATATGGAAAGTGCTGCTGCAGATCAAGTCGGTGGAGAGATGCTATTGGCATTTACAAAATGTATTTATTTCACTCCTAACATTTTTTGCATGTTCCTAAATAAGGACGTGCCCGCTGCTTGAGTAACACAGCTACTTAAGTCTTCAGTACTCATAAAAATTAGGCAACATCATATGGAAGGAGAGCCATTTAACTTCTAGTTAGAATATTTTGATGGTGATATGGTATATTGTCTAAACAAGGCAAACATTTTCATCTATATGTTATTCCTCATGCTAATGGTGATTTTTTTTTTTAAAAAAACACACTTTCTTTTTTCTAGCAGAGTAGCATTCCATTGTATAGATATACCACCTTTTCCTTATCCAGTCATCAGATGATGGACATTTGGGCTGGTTCCAACTCCCATTTGCAACAACATGGATGGACTTAGAGAAAATTATATTAAGTGAAACAAGTCAG
>NW_007731207.1:151886-154949 GCF_000696425.1 Galeopterus variegatus
GAATAACCACAAAAATTCCTTGAACTATTTAAGTCAAGTGAACAGATATGATATGGGGGGGGGGTGCATGTGGGAGAAGAATGGGTAAAGGGGCACGTTACCTGTGTGACCCAGCACAGGTCACAGCATTCACCACTTAAGTTTCAGTAAACCAGCTGAGAAACTATAAAATCATTGTAAGCCTAGGGAAATTTATATTTTACAGCAAATGCAAAATTCTCACAGGTGTAGCTGCATCAGTATGTGGCTATGTCTATAACATTTTCTAATACCTTAATTCACTGGCCATATGATCTGATTATAATCTTTCTGGGGGAGAACAAAACCCAAGCTCTCAGTATGTGAAAGACACACGTGATCTTTTTTGGCTGGCAAAAACAAAATTTGCAAATGAACATTTCTTAGCCATTTATTTCATTAGCAAGACTCTCAGGACATGTAACATTTCTGAATTGAGTTAATAAAAAAATAAAATCTGATTTTGACCAAAAGTCATCAAATGGAACCATTTGTGAGGGCAATTATTTTGGGGTAATTCACTATCAAGTGTCTGGATCCTGTCTCAGAGCAGGTAAACTTTCAGCAACATCCTGGTCATGAGGAAAGCCAGATAACCTCTGATGAGATCTGTTGCTTCAAAGTCTTGTTTTTTATCAGATAGTCAAAACCAAAGGAAAAAAGAAGTACAATCACGTGATTTGTTCAGTGTATTTGCCACCAGACCCACAATGCAGTTTAGGCAAATTGCAGAATCCTCATATAGTTTTCAAAATTTTTCTGCATTTATGTATCCATTCACCTGGCATAGCACATTAACCATAGTAATCAAGGAAACTTGTTCTAATGAACAAATGAATGAAATTATAAGTAGGTGACTTTTACATTAAGAGTAAAAGCATAATTAGATTTATTTTATATTTCACCCTTCACAGCCCATTATCTACCTAAAAAATTCAAAAGAATATTACTTCAGTATTCAGAAATGTCCTAGCTCAAGGGAAAAATCCAGTTATGCTTCTTTCTGTGTTAAGTTGAAAGCATATTATCAAATTTTCTAAACAAATTAATTGTTGGAGATGAAAAAAAAAAACCCAAAACAAAACAACAACAGCAATAAAAATAACAAAAAACTAGTGGGCCAAACAGAGAGAATTTCACCAAATTTAGTCATTTAGTGTTAATGGGGAGTAATGGATAACGGTGCTATTAAATTCTCACCAATATATATTTTTATTATAATGTTTAATCACAAGGATTTAGAATGTCTGAGTCGTCTACACTTAAATAATGCTCAAAATGGTCAGTCTTAACCCATTTGAATCATAGGAAATATTGCACAGTTGCTTTGTTTTGTTTTCTAGGTGAGTTTTACATCTAGATTTTTATTTTACAATTGTACTGGAGAAGATTTAAAAAGTACACACACACACACACTCTTTTAGGAGAAGAACATTTTAGTCCACATGCACACACATGTTGCAGAAGATATTTTAGTCTCAGCAGAGGCACCACGTATTTTGCAAATCTTTCATTGATGCCCTGAGACTGAGTTAGACCTTCCTCTTTATTCCCAGTGTACCTCAGACTGATAAAATCAAGATTACAGCACCTACCATAATGTCACAGCCTTCCCAAGTGGCTGACTACCAATTTTGAACATGAATTTTCTCACATTTGCATTCCCAGTGAATGACAAAATTTATAGCATATTGGATCTGTTCCTTAAATGTGTCTTAAATGAATGAATGACATTATGGGTGAGAAAAGGCAGTACAGGGTTTAACCATAAATTTCCCCATAAATTTAAAGCTGCTCATTCTTTGATCATTGAAATGGTTGCTCTTAGCAATCATGGAAAGGAAAGACCATTAGTCACCATACGTTGTTCATTAACACCACAACATAAGATTTGCATAGTGTTTTCTTCTCAAGTTTAATATAATTTTGAGACAAATGTTAGGAAATAAATGCTTTAACTTTGACCTTAACTTTGAAATAAATTGGACATTTATAATTGGATCAATCTTAAAATTTATTATTTTAAATCACACTAAAGTTGATTTGTCACTAAATTAAGAATGGGAGACAACATTTAACTAAAAATTTAAAAGGTACATCACAAGAATTCAAAAGTGTGAGCAGTTTTAAATTCTTGAGACTGAGATACTCTCAAGGGAGAAATGGAAAATGTTTAATACTGTGTATGTTATAATAAATATGAATTTGATATTTGAATGGTAATTCTTAAAAATTAATCTGAGCACAATTCAAATTATATAACCTAATATAGCAAATTATAGGATTTTTAAAATCACATTCCTGAACTGACTCCACTGAATTGTTTCTGTAAGTACTGTCTTAGTCTGTTTTGTGTTGCTATAACAGAACACCTGAAACTGGGTAATTTATAAAGAACAGAGGTTTATTTGGCTTACGATTCTGGGACAGCTGCATCTGGCACGGGCCTCAGGCTGCTTCTGCTCATGATGGAAAGTGGCAGGGAGCCGGCGGTACAAGCAGATCACATGGTGAGAGGAAGCAAGAGAGAGAGAAGGTGCCAGGGTCTTTTAAACAACCAGGTCTCACGGGAACTAATAGAGCAAGATCTCACTCAGGAACCTCACCCCCCAGAGAGAGCATTAATCCATTCATGAGGGATCCGTCTCCATGACTCAAACAGCTTCCAGCACTGCCACATTGGGGATCAGATTTCCACATGAGTTTTGGTGGGGACAACATATCCAAACTCTATCAAGTACATTTCCATTTATTCCTAAGAAAAAGGGAAACTGGCCATGTTCTGAATGAGAAAGTTATTTTGATTTAAGTGACTATGGTTTACTTTTTTAAATGAAATGTAATTTTGAATAGCTTGGAATTAATTATTTCATACCATTTTAAAGTCTCTGAAAAAATATATGCAACATTTATTTCACTTCTTCCATGTGCTTAAATACCTGTCTGTCTGTGACAGTATTTTTCTACCTTAAAATAATTTCAGAGAGTGAAAACGTCTAGTTTCAAACTGCTTTCTTCTAAAACACAGTTAGGATCATGATGACC
>NW_007731207.1:155453-155943 GCF_000696425.1 Galeopterus variegatus
GAGTGAAAACGTCTAGTTTCAAACTGCTTTCTTCTAAAACACAGTTAGGATCATGATGACCAGTTGGCGCTGTTTTGCTTTTTAGATTAAAACGTTAGAGTTGAGTGATACGGAATGAGGTGGGATGCCATCCGTCCCTTTTGCACACTCAGAGTTTAAATAAATGCTGCATCAGTTTCATGACTTATGATTCCCCATTAGGCTTTTTCACTCATCCACTGTAAGAAGACTGGAGGATTCGATTTGGAAACACAGTAATGGTCAAGCCAGGGAGAGCAATTTCAGCTAGAAAAGCACTTGTGTAACTTTTGCTCGTGACTTCTGTTCTTTTTATTTGTTTCTTTTATTTCCCTTTGACACATTAAGTGTCCTGCACTGTAAGTTACTTATCATTTTCATGGATTGGTTCATGTACTATTTATCTCAGCTACTCTACTTTTTATTTTATATTTACCTTGTCTAGTCCCTTAGAGGAAATAATCTTTCATAT
>NW_007731207.1:156649-158348 GCF_000696425.1 Galeopterus variegatus
AAAAAAAAAAAAAATGTATACATGGAAATTGTAGAATGCTTGTATTAAAAATGCAGACTCCAGGACAAGCTCTCTACAGCAAATTTTTAATCAAGTGAAACTCTATCAAAATTTTGGGTGAAATTCCAATTAGGTAAAAAAAAAATGCTTTAAAGTAATGAGAATTAGACTAAAAAGAATTTAACGCGCATTTGTGAATGTGCACAGCACATGTAACTGTGCACAGCAGTCCCTCCTTATATGCTGCTTTACTTTGTCTGGTTTCATGTACCCATGGTCAACCCTGGTCCACAAATACTAAACAGAAAATTCCAGAAATAAACAATTTATACGTTTTCAGATGCATACTTTTGTGATTACTGTGATAAAATGTCACTCCATCCTGCCCTGTCCTGCCCTGGGATGTGAATCCTGCCTTTGTCCAGCATATCCAAGCTATGTTCCCAGCCTGTTAGTCACTTGGTAGCCACCTTGGCTTTCAAATCAACTGTCATGGTGTTGCAGGTCTTGTGTTCAAGTAACCTTTATTTTAACTTCATAATGGCCCCAAAGTGCAAGAGATGTGATGCTGGGAATTCCAATGTGCCTAAGAGAATCTGGGAAGCACTTCCTTTAAGTGAAAAGTCTCAAGTTCTCACTTAATAAGGAAAGAGAAAAAAATCGTATGCTGAAGTTGCTAAGATCTAGGGTAAGAACAAATATCCTATCTGTGAAATTGGAAGAAGGAAAAAAAAATCGATGCCAGTTTTGCTGTCACACCTCAGACTGCAAAAGTTATAGCCACAGTGCATGATGAGCACTTTAAGATGGAAAAGGCATTAAATTTGTGGGTGGAAAACGTGAACAGAAATGTGTTTTCATTGTTATAATTGTTCTATTTTACTGTTAGCTAGTGTTGTTCATCTCTTACTGTATCTAATTTATAAGTTAAACTTTATCATAGATATGTATGATTAGTATAAAAACATAGTATGTACAGATGCTCCTGGACTTACAAGGGGGTTATATCCCAATAAACCCATGGTGACTCAAAAATAGCATAAGTTAAAAATGCATTTAATATCTTGATATACCCATCATAAGTCAAAAAATCATTAAGTCCAACCATTGTAAGTCCAGGTGGTCCTCTGTGTACAATAAGTTTACATCCCAATGAACCCATCTTGAAAAATTGTAAGTCCATCCACTGAAATGTGGGGACCAGTTGTTTAGGGTTCAGGACTATCTGCAGTTTCAGGCATGCAATGGAGGTCTTGGAATGTATCCCCTGCTATTAAGGGGGAGCTACTGTATACACACACAAATATTGATACTTCAAACACTAAATTCCAATGCAGATCGAATTTTTGGATATAAATGGGATTCAAATCATCAAGGAGCTAAAATAAATACCTATTTTTCATAATCTCTACTGTCATTGACATCAGAGCATCTGTTTATTTGATGCTTTTGTTGTCAAATACATTGTCTTTACACAAGCCCAAGCTCTCTCTGCACTTAAAAATATTGTTTTACCTAAGTGTATCCACTCGTTTTTCATAGATCTTATGTTTAATAAAGTTGTAATTAGCATTCTACACACAAATGGTAAACTATGGTTAAGCAATCTTTCCCCTTACAAATGCAACAAAATATTGGATAAGTTAACTTGAATTTTAAAAAGTTATTTGATTGACTCTCCAAGAAAGATGGGAAATCG
>NW_007731207.1:159010-162150 GCF_000696425.1 Galeopterus variegatus
AAGGGTCTCTTGCAGTAACCACACCAGATCTAAGCTTTGGGAATTGCAATTTGAAGGTCCAGACACTAGTGATGAGACCTCAGAGTTAGATTCATTATCAAAATGACCTGGAAATGTTTTTTCTACCTAAATCTTGGAGCTGGGGATTGCAAAACTGTCTGGAAACAAGGGCATAGAAAAAAAGAAAAGAAAAGAAAACAAACAAACAAAAAACAGTCTGCTTAATGATTATGGAAAGGAAGCTGACTCCAGCCTATGGTGTGAGCTGTATCATGATTGAATGTGAACTTTAAATTCTCAGTGTCTTCAGTACGAGAAACTAATAATAAGAAATGAAGGTGGGGAAAGCAAGAGTTTTCTAGATTAAAAAAGACAGAAATGAAAACCAGTGCAAGAACCTGGATTGGATCCTGAAGGGGGAGGGCTGGGGGAGTATAAAAATTATGCAACAATATGAAAAATTAAATATGGATAACTTTTTTGATGTTATGGTATTATTGTTAGTTTTCTAAGGCATGATAATGGCATTGTGGATGTGGGGAAATAGCCTTATACTTAGGAGATGTGAGATGAATCATTCAGGAGTGATATGTCCAGTGCAAAGACGATTTGACTTTAAAAACACAATCAAACTCACCAGAATAAAGGAAAGTAGAAAAGATGTGTTCACCTCAATATTGACATTTGCAAAGGCTTTTAATCAGTAATGAAAAAATTAATTCCTAGCACAAATTAGTCATAATATTAGAAAGACAATATCTACCCAGTCAGCAAGTTTCATGCTTCATGGTGAAGGATTCTGAGTATGTTAAAATCAAGAATAAGGCAAAAACGAAAGCTAATTCATTACCAGAAAAAGGGAGCTGGGAGGGGCTAAAAGATATAGCACATCATTGTTTTTGAAATTTACCGTTTCCACACACCCTATAGAATCTTAGTGGAGAAAAAATACTTTCACAGATTGCTCTAATTTTATTATCATTATTATTATTTTTGAAACATAATTGATTATATATGCTGGTGGGGTACAGAGTTGAATATCAATACCTGTGAACAATATGTAATGATCAAATCAGGATAAGTATATTCATCGTTAGAAAACATAACTATTCTTTGTGACCCTTATCCAGTTCCTAAATGACCTTCCTCCTCCCACATTCCCATTTCTAGTAACCATAGTTCTCTTTCCCTCATTTTTTTTTTTTTTGTAAATTTCCCTATTGGAGGGCAAGCTTTCCAATTCAAATTTACCTACTTTTCTGATATCTTAAGAACTAAAAGAGTGACAGTATATTTAACTTTTCTTTTTCTATAGAGACATAATTGATTATACATATTTGTGGGATACAGCTTTGACTCGCAATATCTGTGTACAATATGTGATGATCAAATCAGGATAATTGACATATTCATCACCACAAAACATACCCATCCTTTCTGTTCATTAACCGATTTCTCCCTGACCTTGCACATCCTCTGCCTTTCCCCTCCAATAACCATATTTCTGTTCTCTCCTTTTGAAAGTTCAGAGTATTATTGTGATGGTTGTTTCTTCCTTTTTTATTTACTTATTAATTATTTAGCTACTACTTATGAGTGAGGATAGGTGGTATTTCTCTTTCTGTGTCTGGATTATTTCACTTAACATAATTTTCTCCAAGCTCTTCCATGTTCCTGCTAATGGCAAAGTCTCATTCTTTTTTTATGGCTCAGTAGCATTCCATCATGTACATATATCACATTTTTCCTTATCTGGTTATCCTTTGAAGGACGTAGAAGTTGGTTCCAACTCTCGGCTATTGTAAATAGAGCTGCAATGAATGTGGGGGTGCAGGTGTCCCTTCAACGTGATGATTGCCATTCCTTTGTGTGTATACCCAGCAGTGGGATTGCTGGATTGTACAGCAGTTATATCTGTAGTTGTTTGAGGAAACACCGTGTTGGCTGCGTTAATTTATTGTCCCACCAACATTGTAGAAAGGTTTTCCTTTCTCTGTATCCTTGTCAGCATTTGTTATTCTCTGTCTTTTTGATGGTGGCCAATCTGACTGGGGTGTGATGATATCTCATCATGGTCTTGATTTGCATTTGCCTGATGCTTAGTGATGTTGAGCATTTTTTCATGTGTCTATTGGCCATTGGTATGTCTTCCTTTGAGGAATGTCTATTTAGCTCCTTTTCCCATATTTAATCAGATTATTTGTTTTTTTACTATTAAATTATTTCCGTTCCTTGTATATTCTGGATATTAACCCTCATCAGGCATATAGTTTGCAAATATTTTCTCCCCTTCTGTAGGTTGTCTTTTCATTCTGCTGTTTCCTTTGCTGTGCAGAGCTTCTTAGTTTTATACAATCCTTTCTTTTTTCTTTTGTTGCCTGTGCTTTTAAGATCTTATTTATAAAATCTTCGCCCAATTCTACATCCTACAGTGTTTCCCCTATGTTTTCTTCTAGAAATTTTGTAGTTTCAGGTCTTATATTTAAGTCTTTAATCCATTTTGAGTTGATTTTAGTATATGGAGAGAGGTACAGGTGTAGTTACATTCTTCTATGCATGGATTTCCAGTTTTGCCAGCAATATTTATAGAAGAGGCTGTCTTTTCCACAATGTATTTTCTTGTTGCCTATGTCAAAGACCAGTTGGCTATAAGTATGCAGGTGGATTTTTGGGTTCTCTATTCTGTTCTGCTGGTCCATGTGTCTGTTCTTATGCCAGCATCATGCTGTTTTGGTTACTATAGCTTTGTGGTATACTTTGAAGACAGGTAGTGTTATGTCTCTGGCTTTATTTATTTATTTATTTATTTATTTATTTAGCTCAGGGTTGCTTTGTCTATTCACAGTCTTTTTGTTGTTCTATATGAACATTATGATTGGTTTTTTTTTCTTCTATTTCTGTGAAGAATGTCATTGGTGTTTTGATAGGGATTGCAATGAATCTGTAGATTGCTTTGGGAAGTATGCACATTTTCCCAATGTCGATTCCTACAATCCAAGAGCATGGAATGTCTTTCCACCTTTTAGTGTCTTCTTTAATTTCTTTCCATAGTGATTTGTGGTTCTCTTTGTAGAAATCTTTCATTTCCTTGGTTAAACTGATTCCTAGGTATTTTATTTTTTTGGTAGTGATTGTAAATG
>NW_007731207.1:162740-166904 GCF_000696425.1 Galeopterus variegatus
TTCATTTCCTTGGTTAAACTGATTCCTAGGTATTTTATTTTTTTGGTAGTGATTGTAAATGAGATTGCTTTCTTGATTTCTTTTTCTGCTAGTTTATTGTTGGTATATAGAAACACTACCGATTTTTGTATATTGATTGTATATCCTGCCACCTTACTAAATTCATTATCAGTTCTAACAGTTTTTTTGTGGAGCCTTTAGGTTTTTCTATGTATAAGATCATGTCACCTGCAAGCAGGGATAATTCCACTGACTCCTTTCCAATTTGGGTGTTTTTTATTTCATTCTCTTTCCTGATTGCTCTGGCCAGAACTTCCAATACTATGCTAAATAGGAGTGATGAGAGTGGGCATCCTAATATTATTCCTGTTCTTAGAGGGAAAGGTTTCAAATTTCCCTGCTCAGGATAATGTTAGCTGTGGGTTTTTCTTATATGGCCTTTATTATGTTGAGGTATTTTCCTTCTGTTCCCATTCTGTTGAGAGTTTTTAATCATGAAGTGATGTTGAATTTTTTCAAATGCTTTTTCTGCATCTCTTGAGATGATCATATTGTTTTTGTCCTTCATTCTGTTGATGTAATGTATCACATTTATGGACTTGCATATGTTGAACCATTCTTGCATCCCTGGGATAAATCCCCCTTGATCATGATGTATAATCATTTTTACGTGCTGTCAAATTTGCTTTGCTAGTATTTTATTGAGGATTTCTGCATCTATGTTCATCAGGGGTATTGGCTAGTAGTTTTCTTTTTTATCATGTCCTTGTCTGGTTTTGGTATCATGGTAATGCTGTCCTGGTAGAATGAGTTTGGGAGAATTCTGTCTACTTCAATTTTTGAAATAGCTTAAGAAGTATTGATATTAGTTCTTCTTTAAATGTTTGGTGGAATTCAACATTAAGCTACCTGATTCTGGGCTTTCTTAAAAAGGATTTTTAAAAAGCAAACAAATGAGTCATAGAACATTCTCATTTGAGCTATCCCTAAAAAGGAGAGTAAGCTTTACCTGAAATTCCATATTTTTAAATGATAGTCCTAAACATACAAGAAATGCATATATGTAGTCACATTGTTAAGATAATTATTTGTCATTTGTACCAGAATTTTGCAGATTATATATACATTTTTTTTGTTATTATGTTCTCTTTTTCCTACCGAGCAGAACTAATAAATCACAATTTTCTGCTAATTTTTCAGGAATTTGTAATCATCCACTAGCTAATGTCATGAGACCCCCCTTTCCTCCTTATATGTCTGCATCCCCTATCCCTGAATGCTGGAAGAGATGTGGTAGAGGAGACTACCTTGGTTAGTGTGGACACCCCTAATGCTGGGGTGTCACTTACCTGGGGTTGCCGTTGACACTGAAGTCAAGGCCATATGCAGAACCAAGAGCAAGGCAATGGCAGGTGTTGAGAGAAGAAAGACCCAATGGGCTACCCCAGGGACTAATGCCACCACACCTCTCTTGAGACTGAGAATAAAGAAACAGTGTCTTCTTTAATTTCTTTCCATAGTGATTTGTGGTTCTCGTTGTAGAGATTTTTCACCTCAATTTAATTTAAATTTAAATTATAAATTTAAAATTTAAATTTAAATTTAAATTTTAAATTTATAATTTAAATTTAAATTAAATTGAGGTGAAAAATCTCTACAACGAGAACCACAAATCACTATGGAAAGAAATTAAAGAAGACACTAAGAGATGGAAAGACATTTCTTGTTCATGGATTGGAAGAATCAATGTAGTAAAAACGTCCATACTACCCAAAGTCATCTACAGATTCAATGCAATACCCATCAAAATACCAATGACATTCTTCATAGAAATAGAAAAAGCAATCCTAACATTCGTATGGTACAACAAAAGACCCAAATAGCCAAAGCAATCCTGAGCAAAAAATGTAAAGCTGGGGGCATTACAGTTCCTGACTTCAAACTATATTACAAATCTACAGTGACAAAAACATAACAGAACTGGCATAAAAACAGACACGTGGACCAATGGAACAGAATAAACAACTCAGAAATCAACCCACGTGTTTACAGTCAACTGATCTTCGACAGGGGCTCCAAGAACATACATTGGGGAGAAGACTGACTCTTCAGTAAATGGTGCTGGGAAAATTGAACATCCATTTGTAGAAGAATGAAACTTGATCTGTACCTCTCACCATATACCAAATCAACTCAGAATGCATTAGAGACTTAAATATAAGGCCTGAAAGTTTAAAAGTCCTGGAAGAAAACATAGGGGAAATGCTCAAGGATTTAGGACCAGGCAAGGACTTTATGAATAAGTTAGGCCTGGGGGCCTCAATGAAAAGAGACAGACAAGGTTTCTGTCCTCCAGAAGCTCTCAGCCTATAAGGGGAGAGGGACAAAGCCACAGATATAAACAGGAGCAGAAAAACAGTGAATGGTATATCAGTGAGGCACGATGCTGCAAGTCAGGGCTGGCTTCAGCACATCGGGGACCTGAAAGGCCCCCCTGCAGTGACATTTACAGTGCAAGCAGAATGACAAGTGGGAACCATCAGTGGACATGTCTGGAAACAGTGTGCCACAGGAAGCTGCCACTGTGCAGAGAATTTAATACAGAAGTGAGTTGAGTCAGAGATGAGGTTCAAAAGGTGGCCAGTGAGGCTGGAGAGAGCTTGAAAGGACACAAGAGAAGCACAGAAGGGCATGGGCAGATTCTGGGGTCTGCAACATGGTGTTAGTGATCTATTACTATGTGGAAACAGGACCCCAAACTCAGGTGCTGTTGGCAACAAACATTTACCGTCTTGTGTTGTATGTGGGCCAGCAGCCCAGCAGCACTCAGCTAGGAGCTTGTACCAAGACGTGTGTCATGATAACAGGGTTGCGGTCTCACCTGAGGCTCAACTGGTGCAGAATTAACTTCCAATCTCAGTCCCATGGTTATTGAAAAGGTTTAGTTGACACTGAGGGCCTGAGTTCCCTCTGTCCATGACCTTCTCTAGGTCCTAAGCCATAAGAGCTTTTCCATAGGGACATGGATAAAAGAACATGTGGTTCCCCTGAGTAAGGGATCTAAGAGAGGAAAAGAGAGAAAAGAAACAGGAAACATAGCAGAGGAGAGAGTGCAAGACTCTAGTCATAGTTATTTCACAAGGAAACCTAGAAAGTGACATCTTATCATTGCTGGTATTCTATAGGTTAGAAGTAAGTCACTGAGTCCAGTCCACACTCCAGAGGAGGGGATTCTACAAGGACGTGTGTACCAGATGGTGGGGATCACCATTTAGGGGGCTGCCACCACATAGGTACAGATGTGGGACTTGAGGCTGAACCTAAGTAAACATGAAGCCATTGTGAGGTTTTAAGGAGGAAAACAATATGTGAATTCATGCAATTTTAATCCACTACAGGTGCAGATGGAGAAATGAAGCCAAGAGAGAAAACGACATTACTGAGATTGCATGGCAGGACCACAGGCTTGTTTTTAGTTGTGAGTCATGCTACATGCCACACCTCCACGGATTTCATCTCTAATGTTGTTCACTTGCTCCACATGACTCCAGCCTATAAGTTTTCTAAGGATTATCTCACTCATGTCTGATGACATCCCTAGGAGTAGATGCTTGACTGATCCCCACTGTACAGGAGGGTACACTGAGGAGGTCATGAGTGACACGGTGCTTTGTCCAAGTCCCAGAAGTGGGAAGAAGATGGAGCTTTTTGTAAATCTTGATGGGCCTCCTCAAAGCTGGGAAGTGGCTGCACCCAGGCCTTCTGCAGGGGTGTGGTCAGGCTGTGCTGGGGGACATGTGGACAATAGAGAAGGGTCATGGAGAAGGACGGTGAGCAGTCAGATGCCCACAGGGGCGTTTGCAGTCTTGTCCACAGAAGAGGGGACAGGAAGTGGGATACCAGGAAGTGACCTCACTTCTTTGACAACACACCCCAACAGAAATTAGAACCCGGTAACCGGGCACCTACATTCTAGGGACAGCCCCTTCCCTGGTCACTTGGTTTGAGATGGTTGACAAATCAGGATGTTCTGCTGTGTCCTGATTTCCTGGGGTGGTAGCCTTAGGATGCCCCAGACTGGGAGGCTTTGTCGATGCTTCAGGCACTGGTTCAGCCCTCGTCTTTGACACCTCTGGCCATTGGCAAGAAGTCCCCAAAGGTACC
>NW_007731208.1:0-2693 GCF_000696425.1 Galeopterus variegatus
CCCATGTTCTCACTTATTTGTGGGAGCTAAAAATAAATAAATAAATACACAAACAACCTGGAGTGGGGAGGGAAGAAGACACAACAATTACAAATTCCTTGAAGTTGATACAACAAGAAAACACAAAGGACATTGCTGGGTGGGAGGGGGGAGTGAGAGGAGGGAGGGAGGCTTCAGTAATGGGAAACAATAATCAACCACATTGTACATTGACAAAATAAAATAAAATGAAAAAAAAGAGAGAGAGAGAATGCTAGGTCCTTTACTCTGTAGTTTCTTATAGTCTGGATTTTGTCTGTGACAAAAATGGGTTATCAAATATGTTTCTTCATTTCACAAATTTTCTGTAAATTATAAGCTTTATCTGGAGGTTCAATCCAAAAAAAAAAGGAAATTCTTAGGGTTCCCTGCAACAATAGGTAATCAGTTTCATGTTACTGGACGTCCTTATAAGTTGACTCCAATCACACCTCTCTCTAAAACAGTGTCATTCATTTTCAGAAAAACAAGTATGAAATGAAGTAAATTGAGTGACAAGAATTTTTTCAACTCTGAATAATTTTTAAAAGGAAGAAAAGTCAAATAGTACAATAAAAACCTGTATACCCACCAATGAGATTAAATATGAATTAACACTCTGCCATGTTTATGTTAAGTGCACATGGATATATGCATATACATGAACTGATGGATTTTGGACATGACCAGCACAATTGTGCACACAATAAGCACAAAATAGCTGCTGGCCTTGTCTTCCACTCCAGCACCAAACTTCTCCCCATTTCCCTTTACGAGAAGCCTCATAACATAAACAGAAACCCTTTTGCTTCTGCAAGGGTGCAGTTCTCCACCCTGGTTGCATAGTTTCCACATTAGCATAATGACCTTCCTTGATGGTATCAGCCAGCCCTTGCCACACTATATAAGCTCTACCACCCCCACACCTGGTGCTGTCCCCCATTGTCAGGGCAGCGCCATGCTGTTCCCCACTTTTCCTTTAATAAAGCTTGAATGGTACCCAGCAATCCGGCTCACTTTCTTTCATGCACATGTGTTTTATATATATAAAACACACAGCACATACACATGATACACACATAATGGTATTTCACCTCTAAATGCTCCAACGTGTGTCTCCAAGCAATGAACATTCTCATACATAACGTTAGTATTCATCTCACATTCAAATGACTCCATTTGCCCTAAAGACTTAATTAATAGGTGATTTACTTTTTTACACTAGAAGTTATTCAATGTTTGCTCACTGCACAAAATAATGGTGCTTTATTCTCTTTTAATTAGGAATAATCCTCTTACCTTTGCCCGTGAGCAAACTCCACATTCTCTCCCGCATTTGTTTGGTCCTCATGCCATAGATGATGGGGTTTAGGGTTGGTGGGATGACCAGGTACAAATCAGCTAACAGCACTTGGGTGTGCAGGGGCACTACATCCTGCCCTACCCAGGCTACATAGATCGATGCCATCCCAGGTAGATAGAACAGAGCCATAACCCCCATGTGGGAGCCACAGGTGCTTAATGCTTTCAACTGAGCATTCTTTGAAGAGAGACCAAATACTGCCCTGAGAATCAAGATATAGGAGGCAGCAATGAAGGCCACATCAGAGCCCACAATAATGAAGGAACAAATCAGACTGTAGAGACTGCTAGGCCTGGGGTCGGCACATGCTAACTTGGCCACTGCTATGTGCTCACAGTAGGAATGGAGGACCACATGGGAGCCACAGAAAGGCAGATGACTCAGCATCCAACTCAGTGGAGTCATGGATATGACAGCTCTGATGGTGATGGTCACACACATTCCCAGCATCACTTGAGGTGTCAGAATTCTCTTGTAGTGTAGGGGCTTGCAGATGGCTACATAGCGGTCAAAAGCCATGGCCAGCAGCAGCCCTGTCTCCACAGCTGTGGCTGCATGGACAAAATACATCTGAGTGAAACACCCATTAAAACTGATGGAGCTGCCTCCTGAGCAGAAGGTGCTCACCATCTTGGGTACCACAGAGGAGGCCATAACAATGTCCATGGCAGCCAGAACACATAGGAAGCAATACATGGGCTCTTGCAGAGTGGAATCCACCCAGACTACAGTGATGATGAGGGTGTTTCCTAATAGGGCTACGGTGTACATGGCACTCAGTGAGATAGCCAGCCAAGGATGTGAAGACTGCAAACCTGGAATACCCACAAGGAAGAAGGTGGCAGGGGGTTCCATTGTGTGGTTGTAGGGTAGCCCCAGCATCACAGGTGAGACTGCTTTCCTGTTAATGCATAAAGTGATGTAAGAAAAGGATGCAATCCTGTAAAATGTGTTCCTATCTGTGGTGCTGGGAAAGCCTGGGGATATTGTCAGCGTGGTGGTATTCTCAGGATCACAAAGCTTGTATATGATAAAGTTATCCTGCTTCACCTTCCATCTTTCTCAACTTTTTTTGCCTTACCAATATCTATCAAGGATCAGTTCATGGGTTACCTCTTTTTTGGAAGTCTTCTTTGCTCTCTCTCCGTCCACATTTCATGGCCAGGCTAAGTTAAATACCTTCCTTCTCAGCTTTCATAGAATCTCCCATGTTGACCACTGAAGGACAAAATTGACAATTTTAATACTCTATCTATGACTTTACTGTACGCATTCTAGTGTGTGTTTCTTTTCCTGGTATTATTCCAAGTGT
>NW_007731208.1:4459-4752 GCF_000696425.1 Galeopterus variegatus
CTCCCTATTGTGGGCCCTTCTTCCTCTGGGGTACCACTCCACCCTGGGGGCCATTGGTCAAACTTCTTCAAGGGACCCCTAGTTTCTCTTTTTTAAAAACAGCATAGAAGTCCTGCATACTTTTGTGTATCCCACTCGAAATGTGGTGTTGATCCTACATCAACTAGAGGCAGAATAGCAGTGTGGGTAAAGGCATTGGTTCTAGATTCATTCTCTCTATACTCAAAAGCCTACTCTCTCACATCCTAGCCATTTTGCCTTGGTCAAATAATAAAAGCTCATTGATAAGATGG
>NW_007731208.1:6723-9246 GCF_000696425.1 Galeopterus variegatus
TGCCTTTCCGTTTACCTCCAGGAGAGCCTAGCGCTGACTGACTCCACACCCAGGTGAAAGCAGCAGCCATGGTGGGAGTCCTAAGGAGTTGTCTAACAAGCCAAATTTATGAAATATGATTGCAAACTATGGTCTTATTAAAACAAACAAAACAACAAAAACCAAAACCCCAAGTGTAAGAAATGCTGTATAACGGAATAGTGAATCGAGTAGTGGGCTCAGCATCACAGTCAGATTGAAAGAATGTTGCTGTGCATAGCCACTGGTGAGATGTCTAATGACAGATCACGAGAAGATGGGGGAAAGCTTTTGAAGCAGAATGGTGGTGAAGAGTGAGAAGAAACATAAAGTCAGGCTACTCTTAAGACTGCTCTATGTGTTCTAGATGCCACAACTCAGTGTTGGCTTCACTGCTTAAAGAGCTACAGAAAAACCAGAGGATTTAGAATGCCTGCTCCCCACTCACCACTGGTCCAGGATCTTCCTCTTGGCTGCCCTGGATCAATCACCTTCCTTCTGAGGGCAGCCTCTGCAGCTGTCCTGCCCCATCCATCCCCGCCCCAGCCCTGGCAACTTCTAACTGAGCATAGCTTAGATGACCTTGAGAGTGCTGGTTTTGCTTTTTTTTAATTTATTTACTTTTCTCTTGATTAACAGTGCTAAAGATTTACATACATTATTACTTTTTTTTAAACAAACAGGACATTTGGTTTGGTTTGTTATTTGCTTCAGATTTTTTTGTTTTGTTTTGTTTTGTTTTTTCACTCAACCTATTGCTACTGAAAATATTCTTGCTAATATCAACAGCCATTGCTAACAAGGATCTGTTGCCAATCCAGTGATTTCTTTTCATTCTCTATTTTACTTGACCTTTCGAAAATATATAACATTACTGCCTGCTCCCTCATTTATTGTTTAACCTTTTGATTGACATATAGCATATACACTGTAAAATGCATAAATCTCAGTTGTACAGCTTGATAAATTTTTATAATGGGAACACCTGAACACACCCATGTAGCTACTATGTGGTCAAGTTACATACACAAGTGCTTCCTGGCTATTGAGGTGCACCGTTTTCAGACAACTCTGGCTAAGCTCTTCTAAGACACACTTTTAGCCCTGCACCTGTCTCTGCCTTCAGCCCTGCAAAGACATTCACATGAAGGCCTGGATGGCCAATCACTGAAAACTAGCTTATATAAGTCACTTAACTTCAATAACTAAATCACAGGATATGTAAGGATTTTTCAATTCTACTTAAAGGATGATGAATACACAATTTAAATCAAAATTATCTTTAAGGTAAAAGCAGTAACTCTTTTGAATTTAGCCTTTTTGTTTAGTTAAGCCTGTGCCCCTACCTGAGTACCCCTAACTGAGTCCTGCCCCTGTCCAATAAACATGTTCCAAATCAGCCCTACCATTTGGTTTCTTTTCTCATAATTTCCCTTGGTCTCTAAAAACTCTCTCCACAATCCTAGGGTTGAACTCGCCCCTTCTTCTCTCTGCCTTGAACCAAAGTAGTCCTATGTTCCCACTCCTTCTCCCACCTCTCACATTCTCTCATCATTTCCAGAACAAGGTCTTGGTATCAGCAGTACCCACCAGATATAGGCAGCCCTTAATATTAGGGTGGAGTGTTAATAGCCTCCTTTCTGGGTGACCCTACCATTGCAACTCCACTAACCCAATTCCCAACCCCCAGGAAAGTTACCCACATCCCTGGAGTTTTCTCTACTCAACTTTCTCTGATGGTCTCTGCCTGGTTGTCCAAATTTCTTTCACATAAAAGAAGGGGGGATTTATACAGGACCCTTAAGAAGGAGCATGAAGAGGGACGAAAATCAAAGACGAACAATGAGTCATGAGGAGGTCTATTTTTCTTTCCAAAGCCCTCCCAGTGGGAGCCCTTTTTCCCTTTAGACACCTGCCTTTTCCCTGGCTTCCCCTGGCCTCTGCCCAACAGCCAATCACTGCATCTCCTCCAGAGACTAGTTTTCTTTGTGCTCCGGCCCCCAGGGTTTTCCAGACTACAGGAGGAGGCAGATGCTTAGTGTCTGACAAGTCTTTGTTTCTTCAAGTTCTCAAAAGATACCTGAAAGTTAGAAGAGATTTGATCCTGGACCAGCTAGCCTCAAAAAAAAAGAAGAAAAAAAGAGAGAAACAAAAATACAGAGTGCATCAAGAAAGGAAAGCAAAAGGACCAAAATTGGTTAGATTTGTGAAAGCTGTGTAGCAGGTACCCTGATAAATGCTTTTCAAAGATTTTCTCAACCTTCCGAAGTAGCTGCCATCATTACATCTCCATTTTACAGATGAAAATGAGGTAAATAGAAGGTTACAAAGGTAGTAAGCCAGAGTCAGGATTCAAACTCTAGCAATTATAATTCACTGTCCTTTGCTGTAGAATTATTCACACTAATAAGGTACTTAATATCTGAATGTCCACATCACTGTTCCTCAATTCTTCATGAGGACTCATGGTGGGCTTCACTGGTTAAATATTTCTCATGACACTGT
>NW_007731208.1:9923-33198 GCF_000696425.1 Galeopterus variegatus
CCTGGGCATCATCATGGGACAGGAATGAAGGTGGGAGAAAGAAGCCAACAGCCTCAAGATATAATTTTTTTTTAGTGGAAAGGTATATACATAAATATGTGGGAATACAAAAATCAGGAGACAATGTGAATGCTCCCAGTTCCCCAAATCCTCAGCAGAGACATAGTTTCTCATGATGAGAGTGGTAAGAGCCCTTCCGTTGTCTTTTTTCTTGGGGTGGGGGCGGAGTGGGCCTTTGTGCATTTCTCAACCTGACCTACAATATTCCTGATGACCCAAGGATTTAAGTTCAATTCACTGCGCTTAGCACCTATTAGGAGACCCAGTCTTCAAGCCTTCAAGAGGACTGGTTCTACCAATTGCCATGTTTAGAATGTGTGGGTTCCTGTTCCCTGTAGGATAATTCAGAGAACAGGCCAGAACATAAACATAAACAACAATATTGAATGTTGATAGGAAAAGCTGATGATCATTGTAGAAGGCAATTAGGATGGTACTTAAATAGCCCCAGCATGAGTTGAGGCAGCTGAACCGTTCCAGTGCCAATAGGGTTAGACGGACCACTTTCTCCCAGGCCTCAACCTGGCTCCTATGGAAGCATTATGAACCATAGTGGATCCTCACACGCAGGAGTTTCTTTGTCTCACTTTACCACACCCACTCACATGGCAGAAGAGTTCCACCAGAAAGAAGAAGCACTTCAAAAAGGGTGAAGACCCGAAATGAAACAATAGTGATACAGAGGAAGGGTATTCCATGTGGAAGAAAAAGCTTTCTATATCTTCTATTCTCCCACCCTTTGTCATTATTTGGTCACGGTCCTTGCCCTTTGACCTTCATAGTCTGCATAATAGGGAAGAATCCCTAGAATTACATGAAACTAATCGTTGAACAAAGCTTCCATATCCTGTAAAGGAATAGAAAGCAGAAAAATTAGGTAAGAGTTATCTACCTCAAAAATTGGGCAGAAATGTTTGACTTTGCATCCATCCAGTATTGCCTTCTTGTGGTCAAAATATTAAAGATACAGAAAACTGACAAATATTGTCCTAGCTCTTTAACCTTCAGAAAAACGTTTAATCTAATCCCTTCCTTTTTCATCTCTCCACACTCCCCCAAAGGGGAGGCAATTAGAAATGTATCAAAGATCTATCCTCAGGAGCACACATGTTGTCCAGGTTTACTTGTTCACTTACACAAGCTGATGTAGTACCTCTATTTCCTGAACATCCCTTGCCCCAAATATTACTAAGATTCTCCAGGAAGTACCTGTAGTAGTTACCCCAAATGACACTCAATGTTCCCCTTCTCGTGTTTATGCCCACGTGTAACACCTTCCCTTGAGTGTGGAACTGATGACTCACTCTCAAGAATAAAATGCTGTACCTGGTGGCCATTTGTATGTCTTCCTTTGAGAAATGTCTATTCAGTTCTTTTGCCCATTTTTTGATTGGATTATTTGTGGTTTTTTTACTGTTGTTTGAGTTACTTGTGAATTCTGGATATTAATCCCTTGTCAGATGTATCATTTGCAAATATTTTCTCCCATTCTGTAGGTTGTCTTGAAAAAATGCACAACATCACTAATCAGGGAAATGCAAATCAAAACTATATTGAGATATCATCATCACATCCTGGTTAGACTGACTATTATCAAAAAGACAGAGAATAACAAATGCTGGTGAGGATGCAGAGAAAGAGGAACCCTCCTACACTGCTGGTGGGACTGTAAATTAGTGCAGCCATCATGGAAGACAGTATGAAGGTTCCAGGTGCAACTGAGAATGAATATTCTTTATTATCAGAGTGAAAGTTGTTAGTCATATTGTTTAGGTTTTATATAGTTTTACTAATTTTGTGTACTTCATTTTTCTTGGACTGAGAATGCAACGTTAATGTCTTCTACGATTAGTCTGTTTCTAGTCCTCTATATATCCCCTATGATTTCTGTTGCATGGAGGGGTCGTTTCATCATTTGGCATGTATACATATATAATTTATGTCTTTTTTATAAACTAAGAAGCCTTCAGCATTATAAAGTATCTTCCTTTATATTACTTTTAATTGTGTTTTAACCTTAAATCTTTCTGCTCTGATATCAGGAAAACAGCCCACGCTTTATATTTACATTTGCATGGTACACTTTTTCCATCACTTGATTTTAGCCTATCTGAATCACTTTGTTTTAGGGTTGGATTTTACATTCTGAGATAGTCCAAAGAATTCTTTTAATTGGTAAGTTGAACTAATTTATATTGATATGAATAATATATTTGATCTCAACACTATCATGTTATTTTATTTATATTTACCATATTGCTCTATAGGGGCTGTTCTCTTTTCATGTTAGGGTGGTTTGTGTTATTTTCTATTTGATATCTTCATATTAATAAATTTTATAATAGACTTTTATTCTCCCTTCTTCTTATTTGGGCTTTTGCATTTTTGTCTGAAATTTTCAAATGATGTGTATTTTTTCCTGTATATTACCTGTGTGACAATGAGTGAACTCATTTTAACCTTCTCTTATCACTCTCTTTTCTGCTCTCATTTTTATTTGCATTTTTTCCACATGGTCAGAACATATAATATTTGCTTGCCATTCTTCACCCTTGCTTCACATTTTTTGTCTTAGATAACTATTAAATATATTCATTACTCATCATCAGTCCATTTTCCAAAGTTTTCTCCGTCATCTTCTGGTTGGATCAAACTTACTCTCCACTATTATTCCTCAGGAAAGGAGAACAAGTAAAATATTCCATGTCCATAATATTTAGCATAATTTTTCTGTATCCTTGATATTGAAAGACAACTTAGCTGGATATAAAATTTTAATTCACACTTTCTTTTCTCCAGTATTTTTTTTAAATGTTGCTCTACTATTATCGAAATTGCATGTTGCTGTAAAGAAGTATAATTCAGAACTGATTTTATTTTCCTTGTAAGTGACTTTGGCTTTTTTTGGTCTGAAGACCAAAAGCATTTTTTCTTTATTTTTAATATTTGATGAACTCGCTAATATTAGTCTCGGGATTGACAATTTTGGTTAATTTTTCCCAGTTGTACAATGGGTTCTATTTAAATCTATGTTATGACCATCTATAATTCCTATTTATTTTCAATTTTCTTCATGGATTCCACATACATAAAAATCTAATATGTGTATATACATACACATATATTTATCTTAGATTTCTTTGCCTTTCTTATATGTCTGTCACTTTCTCTTTGATCCCTTTTACCTCTTTCTTTATCTTGTTCTCCAACCTGGGTGTTTTAATTCTATTTTCAATATCCCTAATGAAATTTTACATTGAATCTCTTCTCACTTGGGCAAATTGTAATTTAGTTTACGTTTCTACACATGATTTCCTTTTTTTTTTTTTTAATTATTTTCCTTAGTCCAGTCAAATTTTCTTTTAAATCTTCCTGATTTTTGTTCATTTATTTCTTCCCAAGTTTTGAGTTCTTATGTGAAGAATTTTTTTAATATCTGTAAATGCTTACGACATTGATTCACATTGTTGTGTTACAGTTTTCCTTTGCCTCAAAGTTTTTGTTTGTTTAACTGAGGGAAGTTGAAGAATTTTCAAAGGCTGAAATACTTTAATTCAAGTTTTTTTCTTATTATAATACCTATATTAGATAATGTCTGTCATTTTCTGTTCATATGAAAACATATATTTTTCTAAGCCAACAATAACAATTTTATGTAAGCTTGTTTGAAAATTTGTGATGATGCGCTACATCTTAGTTCATGAGTGCCCTGTTGATATAGTAACAAACAGTTTATAAAATATTACTATGAATAACATCCTTATGTGGGGAAGGGAGAGTAAAGGTACTTCTGTGTCTTAAAATTTTGGTATTCTGTGATTTTTTCTTTGTTTCTCTAGAACTCTTAATTTTCACTGCTTGTTTCCAGGTGTCCTTTATCACTAGCCCATATTATTTTTAGTATAAAATGGATGCAGCACAGATTAACCACTTTCCATGGTTGTTTCTGTTTTCTCCCCTGACCACTAATGCTGGCAATGATGTATCCTACATGTTGTGTAATATTTATGTAATGTACTGTGAACAATGAGTCTCAGAGTCCCTAATGTACTGTGAACAATGCATCTGAGTCACCTCCCTCTGAGTGATGCCACTTAAATGTACTACATACAAGTGGGTTGTCATTATGAACTTAACAGTTTGGTTTTGACTTTACTAGTAGATTAACTGTTGTGCTCTGTACAGAAATAATGCTAACTTAATTTTTTAATACTGTGAATATGGTGGCCATGTTTTCTAAGAGTTCAGAAAATAAAAATGAGAGTGATTTTAATACTGGTGTTAAAGTTGACTAAAATGGAGACCAAGTCTAAAGAATCCCTGAGCAGACCAAACCAGGTAGGACAATACATGACCTAAACCTTGCTTGACTGGCAACCATGAGTGAAACTTAACTTGAGCTGTTTCTTTTAATTGCCTGTATTACAAAAAATAAAAAACAAAAAAAAACAGAACCAACTAAGTTCAACCAATCAGAAGTAGCCAACAAACTTATAATTACATAACTATGGACTTTCCGCTGGATAGACCAAATAAGGCAACTGTATCATTGCAAACAATCAAATAACTTCTTTATTTTGCTTCCGCATTTACTCCATAAATACTTCCCCCTGATGATTTGTTATCGGAACATTAAACCTCTTTTGGTGTGGTGTTTCCCAATTTATGAATTGCTTCTTACTTGAATAAACTCTTTAAAATATTATTGTGCCTCAGATTTTTCTTTAACAATACCAGTGCCAGCATGACTCACACATCACCAGAAATGAAGGTTAATGACTATGTTAGTTTAATGACAGATAGGAAAACACATACAACTAAACTAATGAGGTAAATAACCTAACAGAACATTCTGCACAATTCACAGAATTGAATTTGAGGTTGCACATGGTGGAAAATGGAAGGTAAAAACACTGACTGAACCACGTAAGTCCAGAATAAAACAGACAAGTATTTCTAAGTCAGTAAAAAGTTGTTCCATGTCTCTAGAAGGCACTAATGCTCATGAAAATAGCTGGCCAGTGAACTAGCCAGAGCATGTCACACAGACAAACTTGTATTATCATATCATTCTCTTGATTGTTTTATGAACTCAGGAATGTTACATTTCCTGATTTAAAGGTCAAGATAAATGTCCATTGGAAAAACAAAGAAAATCTTGACAACAAAGGTGTTGGCCCCTTATAAAATATAGCTGATTCTGTCAGATCTTACTAATGATCATACTTTGTATAATATGTCATATGATGTGCTGAATCATGGCAACATCAAAAAAAAAGTTCTCTTTAGCTCTCAGGTACTTTGATTTGAAAATTGAAGTATAGTAGACAGTAGACTTCTTCATTTCTGTGAAAATCTTAATGAAACCACAAAATATAGAACAAAAGATCAATACTCAATTGAATCAACCATATAAATATACACAAGAAAAGATAATACAAATCTTTCCAAGAACTTTTTGGAGTGCCCTCATATTTACATTTATCTATATACATACACACACATGTCTATGTATATAAACACACACATATATATTCATTTAATGCCCATAGAAAGGCTTCAATTTTAAATGACAGCCAGAATGGCCAGGCTACTAAAGAGTTGATTTCCAGATTGAGTATTTGACCACTTGCCAGATATGGTGGGTTGACATATACTCTCCGAATTTTTGGAAAGTAAACATAACAACCACTCATTTAAACAAGATGATGCATCATCATCTTTTAACCAGATCTTTAGTCTATGTCTGAATTTCCTTACTTATAATTGGAGATCACATATATCATTGAATGCGTTATTTTAAGAAATAAATGAGTTAGTATTACATGTGCATAGTTTATCATATGGGCTGGCACAAAGTTAAGTGCTTAAAAAAATATTTGTCATATGATCTTTTTTTGTTGTTTTTTTGGAGGCTGGTTGATGACAGGGATCAAACCCTAACTCTGGTGTTATCAGCACCCATAAACTAACCAACCGAACTAACCAGCTAGCCCTTTTCACTATGATAGTTAATCAAAATAATACTTTTTACAAGTGGAGTGCTTTATATAGTTGTTGAAGATAAGATTTAAGGTGAGCTTAGAAAATTATTAGGGTATTTTAAATCCTTGCTATTCAAAGTAATGATCCTCAGACAAGCAGTTTAACGAGTACCTTGGAGCTTGTTAAAATGCAAAATTTGGTCTTCCACCCCTCCCAGGTATTTGCATACATATTAATATTTGAGAAGCACTATTGTAAAACACTTCTTTTTTAAATCACTGCTGCAGGCATCTGGGGTATGTCATCAATCCCAAGAGTGGAACCAAGAAGGAGAATTTGGAGGCTGAGATTTTAGCTAATAAGGCAGCATATTGGTCTATCTTCAGCAAACATAATGACTCCAACCTAATTGGATCAGTTTTATAGTCTTTTTATAAACAGAAATCTACTACTTAAAATGGCCTATGACATGCATTGGACTACTCAAGAAAGCATAGCATGAAAAGGAAGAGATGCTTTAGTCAACGAGTGAGTGAACTTTTGGCAGTAGTAGAAATCTTCAACTTCCTGCAGACATTGCAATGTCAGCAGTTACCATTACTAGGAACTAGAGAGAGTTCACTAGGCCAAAATCTTTGTTTGGATGTGCCACCTAGTTAAAAAGGCAAGGGTCAGGCTTGTGAGTGTAGGTGTGTTTGTGTGTATGTACATCTATGCATACAGATCTTGATACACAATTCCTATCTAAGTCACACGGCCCTTTTTGCTTGAGATGATTTTCACTAGAACCCTGTCATATTTCCCAAGGGAATAATTTCATTTTGTGACAACAGGAACTAGCCATAAGACCACCTACTGACAAAAGTCTATAAGATTCCAGTTGCTTCTTCACAAAATTATCTCTGTTATAGAAAATGCGGCGGAATTTTCAAAACAGCAGGATAATTCTCCTTAGAGCTGGATGAGTTAAGTAAATCCCCTGAGGTCTGGGTTCAGATTGACACACATGAGTTGTTAAGGCCTTTGGTCTTCTGCCAGGAGATTCTATTACTTCTAGCTGCCTACGTGCATCTATCTCTAAGGTTTCCATTGCTAGAAAGTGAACCAATAAATAAAACACATATTAAGTGAGCATTCAATTTTATTATCTAAATTTTCGGTTTCCCATATTTGAGTTCTAATAGTTCTGTCTCTATTATTTCATGTCTGAATAAAAAATAATAAAATTTGAGAAGGAAAATGTATTTTTGTTATGTCTTTTACATTGTATTTCATTGATTTTTGCTTATTTTTAAATTACATTCAATTTTATTATATGTGTTTTATGATTTCTTAACAAGAAGAAAATATGATAATAAGCATGGGAGTGACAATGGACATTCTATAGTCAAGAAAATTTCAGAGTTTATTTTCTTCACCCACACCCAACTCCCCCCAGAAGACTAATCAGTTATGAACTTTCCCCCATAGTAGACTGTGTAGCACCACACAGATCCCCCATCAGGGTTGAAGCACTCACTCACGCAGCAGCTAGAACATTAGCTGCTGAGGGCTCACAGCTACAGTAGCACCACACAGATCCCCCATCAGGGTTGAAGCACTCACTCACGCAGCAGCTAGAACGTTAGCTGCTGAGGGCTCACAGCTACATTTCTTTCCAGGAATTACCTTCAGACAAAGGGAGCTGCAACACCCTAAGTTATGCACCTTCCTAATGCAATGACTGCATCCAATGACCGGTTGATGCTGGGTTGAAAGACCTGTCTCCCTTGCCCACTTCAGGTCAAGTGTTAGACCAAGAAACTGATGTCTCCAGTGAGCAGCCAGGGAGGACCTGAGGCTGCCACCAGCCAAGTGAGTGAGCTCAGAGGCTCAGAGGCAGATCTTAACTTCAAAGTTCCTCATAGGATTGGCTGAGAATTCTGATGAAACTGCACTGTAATTTGCCTTCTCTCTCTGCACAATTCTGCTCCCTTCACACCTTTTGGGATACTGTTTCTGAGCATACTCCCTAATAAACTTTCTGCATGAACAGGTCTCAGAGTCTGTTTCTGGGGAGCCCAACTTAAGACAGTGGATAGCAGGCACGGCCACAGAAAGTAGATTCTCAACTGTGATTACTCGCAGGCAGGCTGGAAAGGACTCCAGAAATCTGTTGTCTCCGTTGTCCTGGGCACAATTAGAGCAGAGACCCCTTATCATGCTGGGCCATTTTCTTCTCTTCCAGTTTTCTTTTGCTAAGTAGAAGGTACTTTGTGAGATGTAAGAAAATTTCACTAAAAGGTAACTAATATTGGTTATGTGTCTTTATTCTGAGTTAGTTCTACATGTGATCATAGCATTTAGGGTTTAAGTAGGAGGGTGTTGTAGGCAACCAGTGATCCCTACCTCCTGGTATTCATGCCCTTGGGTAATTATTTCCCCTGAGGCCAGTAGGACCTAGTAAGTTGTTCTAACCAATAGAATGTGGAAAAGCATTAATATGTCACATGCAAGATGAGGTTGCAAAAAGACTGGTTTCCATCTTTCTCACCCTCTCTTACTTTCTCTCAAAGCCTCACTCTTGGGGAATCAAGCCAAATTTCCATGTTGTGAGAAGCCCTATGGAGATGGCCATGTGACAAGGAACTGATGTCTCCAGCGAACAGCCAGTGAGGACCCAAGGCTGTCACCAGCCATGAGTGAGCTGGGAGGTGGGCAATCACATCAGCTGAGCTTGATATGACTATAGCCCTGAATGTCACCTTGATCGCAGCCTTCTGAAGGACCCTGGGTTGGAGAAATAAGCTCAGCCATGCCCACATTTCTGACCCACAGATAGTATGATCTAATATATATATTTTTAAGCCATTAAACAAATATAAAAGAGGTAATTTATTATGCAGCACTAAATAACTAATACAAAGGGCTGGTACCTCCTACAGTATATTATCCCCAACCAATAAATATGGGCCTTTCAAAAGCAAGGAGTAAGTATAGATCTCCAAAATCTGCTGAGGAATTTAATGTTTGGAACCATGTCTAAAATACACGTCTCCAGCAATAGGATAACAGTGTCATGTCACAAGATTTCCTTACTAGCTGACTTCAGTCACATCTGTGTCTAAAGAAAGTGTCGTTCATTCTCAGACAAACAAGAATGAAACAAAGTTGACTGATGGCAGGAAAAATTTTTTAATCCTATGAAAAATTTTAAACATGCAGGAAAGTTGAAACAGTATCATAAAACAATAAAAACCTATATATCCAACACTGAGAATAAATACTTATTCATATTTTGCCATATTTGTTCTAAATAAACACATAAATAAATGCATACACATGTACATGTGTATTTATATATACATATTATATACATACATATAATTTAAAAACACATACTACATATACAGAAGACACACACATAAGTATACTTCACCTCTGAATACTCTACTGTAAAATGCATCTCCCAGAAATCGCATTCTTGTTCATAACCATAACAATCACATCATATTCAAATTTCTCCAGTTGTCCTAAAGACTTCTTTAATAGCTACTTTACTTTTTTGAACAAAAGTTATTCAGGGGTCACATATTGAGCACTAGGTTATGTTGCTTAATTTTCTTTTAATTCAAAATAATCCTCTCACCTTTGCCCACGAGCAAACTCCACATTCTCTCCCGCATTTGTTTGGTCCTCATGCCATAGATGATGGGGTTTAGGGTGGGTGGGATGACCAGGTACAAGTCTGCTAACAGCACTTGGGTGTGCAGGGGCACTATGTCCTGCCCTACCCAGGCTACATAGATCGATGCCATCCCAGGTAGATAGAACAGAGCCATAACCCCCATGTGGGAGCCACAGGTGCTTAATGCTTTCAACTGAGCATTCTTTGAAGAGAGACCAAATACTGCCCTGAGAATCAAGATATAGGAGGCAGCAATGAAGGCCACATCAGAGCCCACAATAATGAAGGAACAAATCAGACTGTAGAGACTGCTAGGCCTGGGGTCGGCACATGCTAACTTGGCCACAGCTATGTGCTCACAGTAGGAATGGAGAATCACGTTGGAGCCACAGAAAGGAAGATGACTCAGCATCCAACTCAGTGGAGTCATGGATATGACAGCTCTGATGGTGATGGTCACACACATTCCCAGCATCACTTGAGGTGTCAGAATTCTCTTGTAGTGTAGGGGCTTGCAGATGGCTACATAGCGGTCAAAAGCCATGGCCAGCAGCAGCCCTGTCTCCACAGCTGTGGCTGCATGGACAAAATACATCTGAGTGAAACACCCATTAAAACTGATGGAGCTGCCTCCTGAGCAGAAGGTGCTCACCATCTTGGGTACCACAGAGGAGGCCATAACAATGTCCATGGCAGCCAGAGCACACAGGAAACAATACATGGGCTCTTGCAGAGTGGAATCCACCCAAACTACAGTCACGATGAGGGTGTTTCCTAATAGGGCTATGGTGTACATGGCACTCAGTGAGATAGCCAGCCAAGGATGTGAAGACTGCAAACCTGGAATACCCACAAGGAAGAAGGTGGCAGGGGGTTCCATTGTGTGGTTGTAGGGTAGCCCCAGCATCACAGGTGAGACTGCTTTCCTGTTAATGCATAAAGTGATGTAAGAAAAGGATGCAATCCTGTAAAATGTGTTCCTATCTGTGGTGCTGGGAAAGCCTGTGGATATTGTCAGCGTGGTGGTATTCTCAGGATCACAAAGCTGACATCTAATAAAGTTATCTTGCTCCACCTTTCATCCTTCTCAATATTCTTTGTCTTACTAATGTCTATCATTCAAGGATCAGCTCATAGGCTATCTACTTCTGGAAGTCTTCTCTGTTCTCTCTCCTCCCCCATTCCAATTGTAATACTCTTATCTATTACTTTATTGTATGCATTCAAGTGTGTGTTTCTTATTTATAGTCTTATACCAATGGTGTGATCATTAGCTGTGATTCACCAGTCCATTAAAAGAAGATATGTGTACTCATAGAAAACATTTTTCATTGAATGAATGATAATTCAGAGGAATTTGTCTTTTATCTCAGTATGCATAGTTACTAAAATTAATAATTGTTGAATGAAACAATAAATTTCTTCAGGTCAGTATGTCATTTTTTTTTTCTTGTTTTCTTTTTGTTGGCAGTCGGCCTATTGCCTTGGTGTTACAAGGCCACACTAACCACCAGAGCTAACTGGCCAGCCCTAATATGTTACATTTTGTATCCTCAGTATAGTGCCTAGACAAAACAAGAATGAAGCATCCTTGCAGCTGAAAGAATACAGTAATGGGTTCAGGAAAATAAGATCATTAGAGAATAACATTACCAATTTTTACAGGAGGTAATACATTGTCTAAAAATATTTATAATCCCTACCTTCTCTAAATTTCAACCTGGATTTCCTATTGAGCTAGGTTCAATTAATAGATTAAATAAGTCCAAATAAAACTTTGGGACTACCTTATGATGAAACTCTGCCCCAGTAAGTGCTATGATTCTTCTATATAGCTAATTTCCTCTTCATGATAAAATATCAAGATATTCCAGATAACAAGGAAGCACAATACACCAGCACTATGTTGAAAAGTATACTATTCATAATTTGATTGTATTTCTCCATTTGTAAAACAGGACAGACATCTATTCCATACAAGACAGTTCGTATAATTTAAATGAGATTAAATATTTTATCTAAGATCACATGGCAAGTATGTGACTCTCAGATGTCCATTCATCCCAAGATTAACAGTCATGAAAACAACCATGGATACTGACCAAAAAAAAAAAAAAGCAGGGGCTTCAATCACCAAGTTTTGATGAGACAAAGAAAGCTAGTACTCTGTGCAGCCAGGAGCTGAGCTCCAACACCTGCCAATTTCTGTTTATTGCTGCATTCATCCTCCATATGCCTCATCCAAGTGTTAACATATCATATAATGTGTAATAATCTGGTTGGGTAAACCTGAACATGAGGGGTCAGCACTAACTACCATTCCATCCCTGTGTGCTATTCCTTTGCTTACTCTCCCCTCTGGCTGGTTTCCTTAATTCCTTATGGAGTTTGGACCTGTGCACCTTTCCCAGCCATCTGAGAATGCTCCCTATTGTGGGCCCTTCTTCCTCTGGGGTACCACTCCACCTTGGGGGCCATTGGTTGAACTTCTTCAAGGGACCCCTAGTTTCTCTTTTTCTAAAACAGCATAAAAGTCCTGCATACTTTCATGTGCCCCACTCAAAATGTGGAGTTGGTCCTACATCGTCAAGAAGCAGCATAGCAAAGTGGGTAAAAAGCATTGGTTCTAGATTCATTCTCCCTAGACTGTAAAACTTACTCTCTCACATCCTAGCCATTTTTCACTGATCAAATTATGTAAACATCTATGAGATGGAGGTAATAATATTTAAGTGAGGAGCTACAACAAAGTGCTTAGCACAATGGCTGGTACATAGTGCTCAGTAACAGGCAAACAATAAAAAATGAGACTATTCTCCCTGCTTGATGCTATAGTTTTAGATTATTCCAAATAGCATATTTAAATGGACAAATGCAATTTAAATGTCAAGTTAAAAGAAAAGTAAAGCAGCTCAATCTGCATTGCCTGAAGCTCTTCCCTTGTTCTCCATGATCTACCACTGAGGATGACTCACCCATCGGCTGTATGCCACAAAAAATAATCCGTGATGAGGAGCTCACTATCTGTTCCATTATAGGGCAGTTCTCAGGTTTAGGGTTTTTGTTTTGCTTGTTTGTTTGCTTGCTTTTTTTCTTTCTTCACAGTCTCTTCAGAGGACTATGAAAAGGTCTCCCTTCCATTTGCATACAACAACCTCTAATAAGAAAGCCTAAGAGTGGTTAACACCTCTGTTGCCATATAATAACTCTTGGCAAATTGAAATCAGACTAAGGATGGAGTGGAAGTGGGTATGACAAATATCGTCTATCCAAGCTAAATTGCTGCTTCAACTGTTTTTCCTATTACTATAACATTATTTCACTTCCTAGGAAATGAACTAGTAGCTTGATTGCAAGTATGGACTCAAAGTCCCAATTATGGACCAGATCATATTAATTCCAACTGATTTCATTTCTCAAACCCTCATTGTCATAATATGGCATCTCTCAAGACCTCAGCCTGGTGGGTCACACCAGTTGTGTGACTTGTATGGACTTAACAGTAGTCATAGCCTGAGAACTGTTACTTAGATGTCCAGGCAGTCTTAAATGAAAGATACTTATTTGCCAAGCCTCTAGACTAGCCTGTCTTTAGCTCTCACTTTCTGTGCATCCACTTAATAAAGGGCTTCCAGGCTGAGAAGTTGCCGTATCCCAACCCTTGGATACTGTATCTGCCAACTCCTCTTTAATTTTTCATCAGGGGCCTGGCCCCTCCCCAAATAATTAGGTAGATCAGATTGGTGGAAATCTGTGCTCAGGATGCCATCTGCTGCAGATAATATGTACTCTCTTAGCCAAGCACCAGACTAACATCTACTTGTTCTCAGTCCTGATACTGTGGCATGCGTTTGCCCTTCCATTTATGTCCTGGAGAGCTTAGCACTGACTGACTCCACACCCAGGAAAGCAGCAGCCATGGTGGGAGACCTCAGTATTTGTCTAAAAAGCCAAATTTATGAAACATGATTGCAAACTGTGGTCTTTATTGAAACAAACAAAAAAAACCCCCAAAACCCTAAGTGTAAGAAATGCTGTATAATGGAACCGAGTGACTAAAGTAGTGGGCTAGGCATCACAGTCAGATTGAAAGAACTTTGCTGTGCATAGTCACTGGTGAGACATCTAGTGACAGATCACGAGAAGACAGGAGAAAGCTTTTGAAGCAGAATGGTGGTGAAGAGTGAGAAGAAAAAAAGTCAGGCTACCCTTAAGACCATTGTATGTGTTCTAGATGCGACAACTCAGTGTTGAGCTCACTGCTTAAAGAGCTGAAGAAAAGCCTGAGGATCCAGAATGCCTGCTCCCCCTCACCGCTGGTCCAGGATCTTCCACTTGGCTGCCCTGGATCAACCCACCTTCCTTCTGAGAACAGCCTCCACTGCTGCCCTGCCCCATCCATCTCCGCCCCAGCCCTGGCAACTTCTAACTGAGCGTAGCTTAGATGATCTTGAGAGTGTTGGTGGTTTTTTTGTTTGTTTGTTTTTATTTACTTACTTTTCTCTTCATTAGCATTACTAGAGATTTACATATATTATTAGTCTTTTAAAAGAACAGGACACTCTGATTGGACAGTTATTTCTTTTTTAAAATTTTTATTTCACTCAGCCTATTGGTACTGTAAATTTTCTTGCTAATATCAACAGTGATCTCCATCAAGGATCTGTAGCCAAGCCAGTGACTTCTTTTCATTTTTTGCTTTACTTGACCTCCTGAAAACGTTCAACATTATTGACTGCCCCTTTATTTTTGATTAACTCTTCGATTGACATATAACATATATACTATAAAATGCACAAATCTCAGGTGTATAGCTTGATACATTTTTATAATGGCAACACATAAATGTACCCACATGGCCACTACCCATATCAAGACAGATACAATTGCTTCCTGGTTGTTGAGGTGCACAATTTTCAGAAAGCTCTGGCCAAGCTTTCCTAAGGCACATTTTCAGCCCTGAGCCTGCCTCCGTCTTCAACCCTGCAGACATTCAAATGAAGACCTGGAGGGTCAATCATTGAAAAGTAGCTTAGATAAGTCACTTAACTTCAAAAACTAAGTAATAAGATGTCAAGGTTTTTTATTCTATTTAAAAGATGAAATTTAAAACATTTTACAGTAAAACTACTGATACCTAACTCATATGAATGGAGCCTTTCTGCTTATGATAAGCCTGTGCCCCTGAGTACTTCCCCTCTCCAACCCCAGTATGCTACTAGACAGTCCTACTGCTTGTTGGTTTGTTTGTTTTTCTTTTCTCCTAACTCTCCTTGGTCCATGAAAAACATCTCTCCACCATCCCAGTGTTGGACTTACCCCTTCTCTCTACTTCGAGTCAAAGTAGCCACATGTTCCAGTTCCCTCTCCCATCTCCCTCATTCTACCATCATTTTCAGAAAGTCTTGGTATCAGGAGGACCCACTAGACCTAGTCATACCTTTATGGTAAGGTTGAGAGCTCATATGATGGTTCTTCAATAAGTTCATGGAAAGATTGGTATTATTTTTAAATTCCATTTTTCCATAAACTTTTTGAAGTATCCTCCTATCCTCCTCTCTGAGGTGACCCCAGCCTTGTGACTATCAGCCCAACACCAGATCCCCAGGTAGTTACCCACGTCCCCGGAGTTTTCTCTATTCAATTTTCTCTCATGGTTTCTGCCTGAGAGTCCACATTTTTTTTCACTTAAAAGAAGGAAGATATAAACAGGACCCTTAAGGAGGAATAGGAAGAGGGACACGAGATCAAAGATGAACAATGTAGAGTCATGAGGAGGAGCATTGTCCTTCCCAAAGCCCTCCCATTGGGACCCCTCTTTCCCCTTTAGACACTCTGTCATCCTACCTTTTCCCTGGATGACCCAGCTTCCCTTGGCCTCTGCCCAGCAGCCAAATACTGTATCTCCTCCAGAGACTGGTTTTCTTTGTACTGTGGCCCCTGGAGCTTTGCAGGTTGCAGGAGGAGGCAGAGTCTTAGTGTATGATGAGTTTGTTTCATCAACTCCACAGAGGATACTTAAAAGTTAGACTAGGAATGTAGAATGCATTCTGAAAGAAAAACAAAAGGCCTGAGATTGGTGAGATTTGTAAAAGCCTGCTATGTTCCAGAAACCCCAATAAATGCTTATAAAAGATTCTTTCATTGAAAATTCACAGCCTTCTGAAGCAGCTGCCATCACCACATCTAAACTTTATAAATGAAATTGAGGTATATAGAAGACCACAAAGGAAGTAAGCCAGAGAGTCAGGATTCTAGCAATCATAATTCATGCACTTTGTTGTAGAACTATTCACACTGAGTATGTACTTAATCTCTCAAAGTCCATTTTGTTGTTTCTCAATTCTGCCTGGTAACGTATGGTGGTCTTCGCAGACCCAGTCTGCAAGCTCGCAAGAGGACTAGTCCCACCAGCTGCTAAGCTTAGAAGTTTGGGTCCCTGTTGCCTGTAGGACAATTCAGAGAAAAGGCCAAAACATAAACATAAACAGCAACATGGAATATCAATAGGAAAAGTAGGTAATCAATTGTGGAAGGCAATCAGGATGCTACTTAAATAGCCCCAGCATGAAATGAGGCAGCCAAACTGTTACAGTGTTGATGGGACAGAAGGACAACTATCTCCTGAGATTCAACCTGGCTCCTACTGAAGCATTAACAGCAGTAGTGGATCCTCAGAAACAGGAGGTGGCCTTAAACTCACCTACCACACTCAGTCCATGGCAGAAGAGTTCCAAGAATAAGAAGAAGCACTTCAAAAAGAACAAAGCCCCAAGATAACACAATAATGATACAGAGGAAGGGTATTCCATGTGGAAGAAAAAGCTTTCAAAATCTTTGATTCTCTGGCCTTTGCCATTTATTTTCTTACAGTCTTTTCTTTTAGAACTTCATAGTCTGCAAAACGTGGAAGAATCCCTAGAATTACATGAAACTAATCATTGAAAAAGACACTATAGCCTGTAAAGACATAGAAAAGAGAAAAATTAGATGAGTTGTATATCTCAAGAAATGAACAGAAACATTTGACTTTGTGTTCACCTGTATTGCCTTCTGGTGGTCAAGACATTAAGGCTAAAGAAAATTGAGAAATACTGACTTAGCTCTTTAACCTTTTAAGAAAAGTTCAAGTCTATTTCCTTCTCCTCTCCCTTTACATCTCTCTACTATGTAATCTACCCCAACATAGGGGAGGCATTTAGATACATATCAAAGATCTATCTTGAGCAACACGTCATCCAGGTTTACTAATTTAGTCACGCTAGCTGAAGCAGGACCTCAAGCTCCTAAACATCCCCTGCCCCAAATATTACTGCAATTCCCCAGGAGGTACGTGTAGAGAGACTCCAAATGATACCCCATGGTCTCCTTCTGGTGTGCATGCCTATGTGTAACTCCTTCCCTTGAGTGTGGAATGGGCCTAGTGCCTCACTTCTCATGAACAGAATGCTGCAAAAGTGATGGGATTTCACTGTGGAGATTAACTTACAAACAGACTATGCTTTCCATCTTGCTCTCTCTGTCTCCCTGTCTTTCTCACTCTTTCTGAGGTAAGGCAGCTGTCATGTTATGAGCTGCTCTGTGGAGATGTCGACATGGTAAGGAAATTAGGTCTCTGACCAATAGCCAGCAAGGACCTAAGGCCTAACAACAGCAACATGAGTGAACATGGAAGCAGATCCTCCTCCAGTTGAAACTTTAGATGACTGCAGCCCTGGACAACACTTTGATTGCAACCTATGAGAAACCCTGAAATAAAGGCACCTAGTTAAGCAACACCTGAATTCCTGACCCACAGAAACTATGGGAAAATTTTTGTTGTTTTAAGTTGCTAAATTTGGAGGTACATTGTTTCACAGCAAAACATTATAATCCACTCTTATGACAAAAGATTAGAAGTCAGTGCTGCCACCACTAACCGCCATTTGGCTATTGGGGGCAGTTACCTAATTGTGACTATCCTGGACCCTCCAGGACTTTAAACTACATGGTGATCTGTGAGGAAGATGACTCTCTTTCCTGACTATTAGTGATCTGGTAATGCAGTCCTACTGAAAACAGAGAGACATATCTCAAGGCAATGTTACTAAAGCCATGGTATGTCAGAATTTACTTACAACCCTGTGTGCCTGAGGCCCATGTGTACACCCAGAGCAATGGACAGAGGACAGATGTAGTTAAAAGCCTCCACATTGTTCACCTAGACCACCTCTCACATTCAATATGCCTTGTTCCTGCCCCTCTTAGGAGACATTGTCGGGAGGCTCTTCAGCAACACTCTGCAAGCCGCAAGCGGACCACTTTTGCATTATCTGATCGTTTCCCCCACATGTCCAGCACTATGTGGGAGATAGTTGTAAGGTCTAAAACTGATAAGAGATTAATTTCTACTGGATTTCACATTTGTCTCCAAGAATTTAATCCTATAGTCAATTGCCCACTCCTCCCCTCTTTCTTTTGACACTTGTCTTTTGTCATTCATATCATATCTGTTCCCCAGGATCATTCTTTCAACATCTGAAGAGGCACGCTCTTCAATGTGTCTTGTCCAATTTTTAATATTGTTAAAGGATTTTTCACTTCTGATGTCATAGACCAGCATAATTCCCATGACTCCTCTACAGTATGCTATTGTGATTGTTCGGAATCTTTCCTTATTTCCCGTGTCCCATATCTGAAGCTTAATTTTCTTTCTATATAGTTCTGTCATTCTGATTTTAAAATCAATTCCAATGGTGGAGATGAAGTTAGTATTGAAGGCATCCTCTGAGAAGCAGAACAGGAGGTTAAGTCTTGCCCACCCCTGAGTCACCAATCAGCAGCAGCTTATACAGATAATCACATGTCTTCACTATCTTCTTGCTCTGGCCCTCTGACCAGGGAGCCAGGGGAGGCAGCAAAGAAAGGCAGGGAGGGGGCCTCGCCCACCCCACCACCCCAGTTCTTGATTTCAGTTTTTTCTTCTGTGTTGTCAAAGAACAAGAATTTTGATTTGTTAGTTATGTTTTAAAACTTAAGACATTATTTATATGTGTACTAATCTTTATTCTTTACCTTTTTGTTTTATTTCAGTTTAATTTGTTGTTCTGTTTATAACCTCTAATCTTAGGGATTCTATTTATTCATATTTTTGGTTTATTTAAAGTTGTAATTTTTCTCTTACTACTACTTTTATTCTCCTGTGAAGTGTTTTTAGTATATACATTTTTTTGCACTTTTCAATTTTAATTTGGTCTTCTTGTCCTCCTAAAGTTGTGTAATAAAGAATTTTGAAGTTTTCAGGTGGAAGAGTCATTTTAAAGTCTTGTTATTAATTTGTTATATTTTATTCTAAGATGTTGGTATTATTCTGCTTCACGGAACTTAAAAAGTTTTTTTTATTATTATATAATATATGGTCACTTTTTTTGCATGTTCCAGGTACAACTGAAAATGTATACTCTCTATTATCAGAGTGCAAGTTATTAGTCATGTGGTTTAGGTTTTGGATAGCTTTGCTAATTTTGTCTATTTAGCTTTTCTTGGGCTGATAATGTGATGTAATGTCTTCTACTATTAGCCTGTTTTTATTCTTTTGCATATCTCCTATGGTTTTTGCTTTATGGAGGGGGTTGCTGCATTGTTTGATGCATTGATATTTATAATTTATATCTTCTTTATAAATAAGGCTTTTAGCATTACAGAGTATCTTTCTTTGTATTACTTTTTTTTTTTTCCTTTTTGTCTTTTTTCATGTCCGGCAACGGATCGCAACCCTCAGTGTCGCGCCCGCACCTCGCTCAGCCAGTGAGCGGGAACCAGTCTGTATGTGGGATCCGAACCCTTGGCGGGAGCGCCACTGCACTCCCAAGCGGCGCACTGTAGCAGTGCGCCACCGGGCCGGCCCTCTTTGTATTACTTTTAATTGTGTTTTAGCCCTAAATCTATCTGATCTGATATCAGGAACACAGCCCGTGCTTTATATTTGCATTCACATTGTATGCATTTTCCATCCATTTATTTTAACCTGTGTGAATCACTTTGTTTTAGGATTAGATTTTGCATTCTGAGCTAGTCTGAAATTTCTTTTAACAGGTGAGTTAGACTAATATATATTTATTGATATGACTGATGTAGTTGATCTCAACTCTATCATGTTGTTCATGTTATGTTTACCATGTTGTTCTCGTGGTTTGTTTTCTTTTGTATTTCTTTTGGTGTTAGGGTGGTCTGTGTTTTTATGCTATTTGATATCTTCATACTAATAACTTTAGTAATAAACCTTTATTCCCCCTTTCCCTTAGTTAGGCTTTCCCTATTTTGCCTATCAGCTTTAAATAACATCTTTAGGTTTCCATCAATTACTTATACAACAATCAGTGAACTAATTTTTACATCATCTTATCTCTGTCTCTCTCCTCATTTTTATTTGCATTCTTTCTACTTAGTCAGAATATATAACATTTTCTTCACATTCTTCACCACTGTTTCACATTATTTAAGTCTTAGATAGCAAGTAAATATATTCATTTCTCATCACCAGTCCTTTTGCCAAAGTTTTCTCATTCATCTTCTGATTGGATCAAACTTACTCTCTGCTGTGATTCCTCAGGAAAGGAGAACAGGTAAAATCTATGTCTGTAATGCTTAACATTATTTTTTCTGTATTCATGATATTGAAAGACAACCTAGCTGGGTATAAATTTTTAGTTCATGCTTTCTTTTCTTGAGTTTTTAAAAACTGTTGCTCTACTGCTGTTGGATTTGTAGGTTGTTGTCAAGAAGTATAATTCCAAACAGATTTTTTTTTTTCTGTAAATGAGTTGGGGTTTTTTCTGAAGATTACAAACATTTTTTTTCTATTTTTAATATTAGATATAGTCAACAATACTAGTCTCAGAGTTGAAAATGGCAAATAAATATATTTTCAGATATACAGTGGATCCTTTAAAAAATGTATATTAAATCATCTTTAACTCTCATTTTCTAATCTTCTTCATGGATTCCACATATAAAGAAATACAAGATACATATACATACACACGTATATAAGCTATTACTTTCTCTTAGATCCCTTTCACTTCTTTCTTTATTTTGTTTTCCAAACATGGTATTTTTTTTTTTTTTTGGTCCTTTTTGAGACCAGCCGCACTGCGCTCAGCCAGTGAGTGCTGTGAGTGCACCAGTCATCCCTATATAGGATCGGAATCCGTGGCGGGAGCGCTGCTGGACTCCCAGCACCGCACTCTCCCAAGTGTGCCACCGGCTCAGCCCCAAACATGGTATTTTTAATTCTATCTCCAATGTCCCTAATGAAATTTTACATTCAATTTGACCTCTCTTGGGCAAATTGCAATGTAGTTTACATTTCTCCACCTGATCTTGTCCTTTTTAGAATTACTTTCCTGAGTATGGTCAAATTTTGTTTTTTATCTTCCTGATTTTTGTCCACTTCTCTTCTCAGGTTTGAGTTTCTGATGTGGGAATTCTTTTTAAAATCTGCAAAAATGTTTAAGAAATAGCCCAGGTTTGAGTTTCTGATGTGGGAATTCTTTTTAAAATCTGCAAAAATGTTTAAGACATTTTAATTCATGTTGTTGTATTACTATGTACCTTGGCTTCAGAGTTTATGTTGTTTATTTTTGTTTCTTTGTTTTGATGGGGGAAGGTGGAAAATTTTCAAAGGCTAAAATACTTTGATTCAAGATTTTTCTTTTCTATTTATAATACCTGTGTATAGCTAAAGTCTGTCATTTATTGTTCATTTAAAAGCATATATTTTCCTGAACCAGCAATAGTAATTTTATGTAAGCTTGTTTGAGAAACCCTGATGCTTTGCTATAATTCTGAGTTCATCAGTGCCCTCTTGATACAGTAACATAGTTTTGTTTTTCAGTAATATTGATAGCATCTTTATGTGGGGGAAGAAGAGTAAAGGTATTCATGTGTCTTTAGATTTTGTTATTCTATGATTCTCCTTTGTTTATCTAGAACTCTGTTTTCCCTGCTTGCTTCCAGTTGTCCTACATCACTAGCTCACACTGTTTTTAATGTCAAATCGATACAACACAGATTATCTACCTACTCTGGTCATTTCCCGTGTCCTCCTATAGACACTGACATTGGCAATGATGTATTCTATATATTGTGTAATATGTGTATGTGATGTACTGAAATGTATCCTTCTGAATGGCGCCACTTAAATATCCCACATGCAAGTGGGTTGTATTGCAACCATTAACAGTTTAACTTTACCAGTAGATTAACTGTTGAGCTTTGTACAAAAATAATGCTTATTTAATTTTTTTAACATCATGAATATTGTCACCCTGTTTTCTAAGCATTTAGGTAATGAAAATGAGAGTGATTATAATACTGTTCAAGTAGATTAAAATGGAGACCAGGCCTAAAGAATCCCTGAGCAAATAAAACCAGTTAGGACTCATAAGTGACCTCAACCTTACTTGATTTGCAAACACAACCCTACCTTAACTTGGACTATTTCTTTTAAATGTGTATATTAAAGAATAACAGAACTTAAACTCAACCAATCAGACTTTCCACTGGGACAGACCAAATAAGGCAACTGTATCATTGCAAACAATCAAATAACTTCTTTATTTTGCTTCTGCATTTACTCCATAAATACTTCCCCCTGATGATTTGTTATCAGAGCATTAAACCTCTTTTGGTGTGGTGTTTCCCAATTTATGAATTGTTTCTTACTTGAATAAACTCTTTAAAATATTATTGTGCCTCAGATTATTCTTTAACAATACCAATGCCAGCATGACTCATACATCACCAAAAATGAAGCCTAATGATGGTGTTATTTTAATGACTGATGGGAAGACATATACAACTGAATTAGGGAGGTGAGTATCCTAACATAACATTCTGTACATCTGCAGAAAAAAATTGGGGGTTGGGCATGTTGGAAAATGGAATGTGAAAGCATTGACTGAATCACATAAGTCCAGGATAAGTCTAACAAGTATTTCTAAATCAATCAAAAGTTGTTTCCTTCTCTCTAGAAGGAACTAATTCTCAGTTGAAAATAGCTGGCCAGTGAATTAGGTTTAGTATGTCACACAAACAGTCATATATTATTTTATCATTTTCTTGATTGTTTTTGAATTCATGACTGTTTTCTGATTTAAAGGTCAAGTTAACGGCCGCTCACTGGCTGAGCGAGGCGTGGGAGCAACACCGAGGGTTGCGATCCCGTTGCCAGTCCCGGTCCGGTACGGGCGCGACACTGAGGGTTGCGATCCATTGCCGGTCACGAAAAAAGACAAAAAGGAAAAAAAAAAAAAAAAAAAAGGTCAAGTTAAATGTCCCATGGACAAACGACAGAGAAAATTTTGACCACAGAGGTGTTGGACCCTTAGAGAACAGAGCTGATTCTGTTAGATCTTGCCAATGATCATAATTTCTATGATACGTCAGGTGATTTGTTACATCATGGGAACACCAAAAAAAAATTTAAATATTTTCCCCTTAGCTCTTAGGTACTTTGATTTGAAAACTCAAGTATCAAATACAGTAGCCTTCTTCATTTCTATGATGATCTTAATGAAACTG
>NW_007731208.1:33279-44954 GCF_000696425.1 Galeopterus variegatus
CCGGTCACGAAAAAAGACAAAAAGAAAAAAAAAAAAAAAAAAAAAGGTCAAGTTAAATGTCCCATGGACAAACGACAGAGAAAATTTTGACCACAGAGGTGTTGGACCCTTAGAGAACAGAGCTGATTCTGTTAGATCTTGCCAATGATCATAATTTCTATGATACGTCAGGTGATTTGTTACATCATGGGAACACCAAAAAAAAATTTAAATATTTTCCCCTTAGCTCTTAGGTACTTTGATTTGAAAACTCAAGTATCAAATACAGTAGCCTTCTTCATTTCTATGATGATCTTAATGAAACTGCAAAAAAAAAGAATCAAAATATCAATACTTATTGAATCTATTTAAATTGTCTGCCATATTTATGAGTATATACACATATACATACATAAACACTCATATGTATTCATTTAATTCCCATAGATGGGCTTCCATTTCTAATAATAGCCAGAATAGCCAAGCTATAAAACTGACTTTCAGATTGAGTATTTGACCTATTCACCACTTGCCAGAGAAAGCGGGTTGACATAGTCTCTCCGAATTTTTGGAAAGTAACACCTAACAACCTATCATTTAAAGAAGAGGATTTATTACCTTATAATCAGATCATTTAATTACTCTATGTCTGAATGTCCTCACTTGTAAATTGAAGATCATGTATAATACATCATTTACTGAGAAATTTAAAGAAATAAATGAGTACTTCATGTGCAGAGTTTATTATATTGCCTGGCACAAAGTTAAGTGCTTAATAAATATTTATCATTATGATCATTAATCAAAATAAAACTTGTTACAAGTGGAATACTCTGTGTAGTTGTTGACCATAAAATTTCACCTGAGCTTAGTAAATTATCTTATACACTTGGTACTCAATGCATGGTCTTCAGACGAGCAATGTAAATATCACCTGGGAGCTTGTTAAAATGCAAAATTTTCTTTTCCACTTCAGACCCACTTAATCAGTGTATTTTAACAAAGCCTCTCAGGTGGTTTCGATACATGTTAACATTTCAGGGCTGGGGCTGGCTGGTTAACTCACTTAGGAGAGTGTGGTGCTGGTAACAACAAGGTCAAGGGTTCTGATCTCCTTACCCGCCAGTTGCAAAAAAAAAAAAAAAAAAAAAGCAACATATTAACATTTTGGAAGCACTATTCTAAACCACTCCTTTTCTAAATTACCGGTGCTTGCATCAGGGATATGGCATTAAACCCCAGAATGGAACCAAGAAGGAGAATTTATTTATTTAGTGTGTGTGAGTGTGTGTGTGTGTGTGTGTTTATTTCTATTTTACTTTATAGCTGGATAGTAGAATATCACTAACAATCATTGTCATTACAGAAAAGAGAAGCAATTTTTTTCACATTTGTACATGAAAAATGTTTCATTTCTTTTTTTAAAGTATTTTGCAATGAAAGATTAAAATCCATACCTTTTAAAGTTTAAATAATCACATTCATAATTTTGGTTGCTGACTTTTACTAAGATTTGATTAAGTATTTGTTCCTTCAACAGCCAGCACATAGCTGGAAGAATGACTTTGGTCATTTTCTTGATCATATGGTGACTGAATAATTGTAATTATCTTTAGCTGTCATTTTTTGTCATGGTTTTGAATCACTTGTGTATTTTATAAGAATTATTTGAAACTGGGCCATATGATTCATATGTTTCTTAACAGTTCCCACCTAAACCGCAGGATGGTGCAGTGTGCTAAAAGCACATGAAAAAGTAAGTCCCCTGCCAGCCTCTGGACATGCTGAGAGGAGAACAATATAGACCATTCCGGATGCGTTGGTCTCTCATAGTGACTGAGAGTTGACACCAGTGGTGATCCATATCTAATTATCCCTAAATCTAAGAAGTGTTTTTTCTCTTTTCTTTTTTTAATTTATTTTTATTATGAATATTCATGAGATACAAATTACCAGAAATTGCTTTTGTACCCCGTGTCCCCACCCAATTATCCCCCAACCTCGTCCCCTTCCCCTTTTCCTCCACCCCAGCACTCCACTTTGTAGCCCTAGGAGTGCTCCCTCCCTCTGTAAGGGACACCACTGTGGTCTTTCTTTCCTTCCTTCTTTCTCTCTTAGCTCACACATATGAGTGAGCACATGCAGTATTTACCCCTCCGTGCTTTGCTTATTTCATTTAACATAAGTTTCTCCGTATACCACTATGGAAAACAGTATGGAGGTTTCTCAAACAACTACAGATAGATCTTCCGTCAATCCAAGAAGGAAAATTTAGAGGCTGACCTTATACCTAAAAAGGTGGCATATCAGTCTATATTCAGTAACTCTAATGACTCCAAACTGATTGGATCAGTTTTACAGTCTTTTTATAAATGGAAATCTGCCACTTAAAATGGATTAGGATATGCATTGGACAGCTCAAGAAAGTATATAGCATGAATGGAAGAGATAGTTTAGTCAACAAGTGGATGGATATCAGGCAGTAGTGGAAATCTCTGACTGCCTGCAGGCATTGCAACCTCTGAAGTCATGTGGGTGGGAACTAGGAAGTAAGTGTTCAGTCGACTAAACCAGAGCTTTGGCTGGATGTGCACCTAGGAATAAAGGCAAGTATCACACTTGTGTGTGTAGGTGTGTTTGTGTGTGCAGACATATATACATGCAAGTATCGATACACAATTCCCATTTCAATCACGCAGCCCTGGGCTGGCCCGGTGGCGCACTCGGTAGAGTGCGGCACTTGGGAGCGCAGCGGCGCTCCCGCCGAGGGTTCGGATCCCATATAGAGACCGGTCCGCTCACTGGTTGAGCGCGGTGCGGGCGCGACACCGAGGGTTGCGATCCTGTTGCCGGTTGCAATACAGGCGCGACACCGAGGGTTGCGATCCCATTACCGGTCACGAAAAAAGACAAAAAGGAAAAAAAAATAAAAAATCACGCAGCCCTTTTTGCTGTGGTTAATTTTTACTAGAAATTGTCATATTTTCCAAGAGAAGAATTTTATTTTGTGCCATCAAGGATCAACCACAATACCACCTAATGACAAAAGTCTACAAGATTATCTCTTCGTTATACAATTGCTTCTTCACAAAATTATCTCTTTGTTATACAAAATGCAGCAGAGTTACCCAAAAAGCAGTATACTTTTCCTCAGAGTTGGATCAGTTTAATAAGTTCCTTGAGGTGAGGGTTCAGGTCGAGACACATCGATTCTTAGGTTCTTTGGCCTTCTTCCAGGAGAATTTATTACTTCCAGCTCCTTACAGGCATCCTTCTCTAAATTTTCCATTGCTAGAAAGTGAACCAATAAATGCTAACACATTTTAATTGAGCATTTAATTTTATTGTCTAGATTTCCCATATTTCAGTTAAAATAGGAAACAATGTGTCTAAATAAGAGATTACATGTCTAAGTTAAAAAATGAAATTTGAGAAGGAAAATGTATTTTTATGTCTTGTTTACATTGCATTTCATTGATTTTTGCTTATTTATTGACCTTAATTATATTTTTTAATAACGTTCAATTTTATTATATCTGTTTCATGATTTCTTAAGAAGGAAATATAATAAGCATAAGAGCTACAGTAAAAGAATCCATTCTATAGTCAGAAAAAGTTTAAGGGTTTATTCCCTTAACCTACCCCCAAGTCCTTTCAGAAGACTAATCAGTTATGAACTTTCTCCATAGTAGACTGTGTAGCACCACACAGATCCCCCATGAGGGTTGAAGCACTCACTCACGCAGCAGCTAGAACATTAGCTGCTGAGGGCTCACAGCTACATTTCTTTCCAGGAATTACCTTCAGACAAAGGGAGCTGCAACTTTCAACCCTAAGTTATGCACCCTCCTAATGCAATGACTGCATCCAATGACTGGTTGATGCTGGGTTGAAAGACCTGTCTCCCTTGCCCAATTCAGGACAAGTGTTAGACCAAGAAACTGATGTCTCCAATGAACAGCCAGGCTGAGTGAGCTCGGAAGCTCAGAGGCAGATCTTAACTTCAGAGTTCCTCATAGGATTGCCTGAGAATTCTAATGAAACTGTGCTGTAATTTGCCTTCTCTCTCTGCAGTTCTGCTTCCTTCATACCTTTTAGGATGTTCCTGAGCATACTTCCTGTTAAATTTTGTGCATGAACAGGTCTTAGAGTCTGTTTCTGGGGAGCCCAACTTAAGACAGTGGATAGCAGGAATGGCCACAGAAAGTAGATTCTGAACTGTGATTACACACTGGCAGGCTGGAAATGAGCTCCAGAGGTATGTTGTCTACATTGTCCTGGGCACAATTAGAGCAGAGAGTCCTTATCATGCTGGGTCATATTCTTCTCTTTTCTTCTTTTCTTCTTCTTTTGCTAATTAAAAGGTACATTTTGAGTAGTAGGACAAGGTCACTAAAAAGTAACCAATATTGGTTATGTGTCTTTATTCTGAGTTGGTTCTACATGTGATCATAGCATTTGGGGTTTAAGTAGGAGGGTGTTGTAGGCAGCCAGTGATCCCTACCTCCTGGTATTCATGCCCTTGGGTAATTACTTCCCCGAGGGACAGCATCACCTAGTAACTTGTTCTAACCAAAGAATGTGGAAAAAGCATTGTGATGTCAATTCCAATTGAGGTTACAAAAAGACTGATATCCATCTTTCTCACCGTTTCTTACTTTCTCCCTCTCAAAGCTCTCACTCTTGGGAAATCAAGCCAAACTTCCATTTGTGAGAAGCCCTACAGAGATGTCGCCATGACAAGGAACTGATGTCTCCAGTGAACAGCCAGGGAGAACCCAAGGCTGCCACCAGCCATGAGTGAGCGGGGAGGTGGATAATCACATCAGTTGAGTCTTGATATGACTGTAGCCCTGGATAACACTTTGATCGCAGCCTTCTGAAGGACCCTGATTAGAGGCGTCCTGCTTAGCCATGTCCAGATTTATAATCCACAGAAACTGTGACATAGCATATGTTTCTTTTAAGCCACTACACGTAACTTTAAATGGGGTAATTTGTTATGAAGCTGTAGATAACTAATACAAATGGCAGATACTTCCTACAATACATTACCCCTAACCTATATACATGTTCTTTTCCAAATTGAGTACTGCATATTGATTTTTCCAAATCAAGTAATAGAGCCCCAAAATCTAGTGAGGAATTACATGTTTGGAACCATGTATAAATACATGACTGAAGGGATAGGATATCAGTTTCACGTTACTGGATGTACTTACAAGTGGACTTCAATCACATCTGTCTCTAAAGAAAGTGTCATTCATTCTCAGACAAACAAGCAGGAAAAAAAGTTACTGAGTGGCAGGAAAATTTTCTCAAGTCTTTGAAAAATTTTAAATATGTAGAAAAGTCAAATAGTACAATAAAAACCAGTATACCCACCAATGAGATTAAATATATATTAATAGCTTGCCATATTTTTGTTAAATACACACATGGACATATGCATATGTAAGTACATATGTGTTTACATATATGTATATATGTATGTAAAATACATACTACACATACACAGGACACATATGATGATACTTCACCTCTAAGTACTCCAACATGAACCTCCCAGCAATGGACATTCTCCTACATAACCATAGTACTCACTTTATATTCAAATTTCTCCAATTGTCCTAAAGACTTCCTTAATAGCTGCTTTACTTTTTTGAACTAAGATTTATTCAAGGTTCACACACCACACTAAATTATGTTGCTTTAAACCAGACAAGGGAAAACCACCAAGCCACTGCAGAAAGCGCCCCAGGCTCTCCTGAGCTAGGGCAGTGGGAGACAGAGGGCCTCAGCCACACCCTGCCAACAGACACAACCAGCCCAGTGACAACCACCGAGCCACTGCAGGAAGCACTCCAGGCTCTCCTGAGTCAGGGCAGTGGGGGCCAAGGGTCACAGCCATGAACCCCAACACCACAACCAGCCCAGCAACAACCACTGAGCCACTGCAGAAAGCACCCTGGGCTCTCCCAAGCTGGGGCAGTTGGGGGGTGGAGGACCTCTGCCACGCCACGCCCCCTGACTCCCACAACCAGCCCAGCAATGACCACCAAGCCACAACAAGAAGGGCCCTGGGTTCCGGAGCTGGGTGGTGGGAGGCGAGAGATTTTGCCACACCCTCTTGACATCTGTACCCGACCTGGCAATGACCAAACCATCTTTGGAAGTCCCTGGTTTCCCCTGTGGGAATGTGGGGGGTGCCACAAGCCTCAATCCCACCCCTTCTGCTTCCTCCTTCCATTTACTTCCCCTTTCCCCTCTCCTCTTCCCTCCCAACTGCTCCTCAATAACATCATAGAATGTAAAATAATAATAATAATAATATAAATAAATAAATAAATTATATTGCCTAATTTTCTTTAATCCAAAATAATCCTCTGATCTTTTTGACTTTACTAACCTTATTTGCAATTTTATAAATGTTTATTTTATTTTACCTTTTTATTATGAAACATCTTAGAAAATATAAAAATGTAGAATAGTGTAAAGACCCCTGTCTACTCATCTCTCAACTTTGGCTTCAAAGACTATCAACTCATGATTATTCTTTTTTTTTTTCATAATCCCACTTTATTTCATTACACTTCTCCTACTACTATGTTTATGCTTGTCAACTTTTATTATTGTAATCATTATATTTTTTAAATAAGATATAATTTACATATATTGGAGGGCACTGATATTAATTGTATGGTTTGATGAAGCCTAATAAGTTTATAGACAAGTACTACTGTCCCAATCAAGATATAGAACGTTTCCATTACCAATTAAAATTCCTTCATAGCTCAGCCTGGGCGAGTGCACACTAACCATAGAGGTGTGCCCAGAGGTGCCTGAGAGCCATGATGAGCACACACCCCGAGGCACCCACATAGGAACAGGTAGGTGCTGCTGCTGGACTCCCAGCCCAGTCCAGTTCCCACAGCCCAGAGAAGCCCAAACCTTCCACCCACAGGCACTGAGGCAGCCATGTCAAATTGGCAGTTCTGGCAGGGTCCTAGCCAGACAATAGTGTTGAACCAGTGGACCAAGAAATCCCTTGCTACAATGACTAAACACCAAAGGAAAGATAGCAGAAATATAGAAAATCAAGAAAGTACAACACCAAAGGGTAATAACTCTCAAGATCTAGATCTTATAGAACAAGAAGCCCTTGAAATGACTGACAAGGAATTCTGAATGATAATTCTAAGGAATTTAAATGAGATACAACAAAACTCAGCTAGACAACACAATGAAATGAGGAAAAGTATACAGGACCTGAAAGAAGAAATGTACAAGGAAATCAATGCCTTGGAAAAGAATGTAGCAGAGCTTAGGGAGCTGAAAAATTCATTCAGTGAAAAAAAAAACACAACAGAGAGTTTAACCAGCAGGCTTGCAGAGGCAGAAGAGAGAACTTCTGACCTTGAAGATGGGCTGTTTGATATAACACAGGCAGACAAAAAAAGGATTAAAAACATTGAAGAAAATCTAAGAGAGATATCAGACAACCTTAAGCACTCAAATATCAGAGTCATCGGTATTCCAGAAGGGGAGGAAAAAGGAGATTGCATTGAAAACATATTCAACAAAACAGTGACAGAAAACTTCTCAGGTATAGGAAAAGACACAGACCTTCAGATTCAGGAAGCTCAAAGATCCCCAAATGTGTTCAACCCAAAAAGGTCTTCTCCAGGGGCCGGCCCGGTGGTGCACTGCTACAGTGCGCCACTTGGGAGCGCAGTGGCGCTCCCGCCGAGGGCTCGGATCCCACATACAGACCGGCCGCTCACTGGCTGAGCGAGGTGCAGGCGCAACACCGAGGGTTGCGATCCCATTGCCGGTCCCGGTCCGGTCCGGGCGCGACACTGAGGGTTGCGATCCATTGCCGGTCATGAAAAAAGACAAAAAGGAAATAAAAAAAAAAGGTCTTCTCCAGGACATGTATAGTCAAATAGGCAAAACTCAAAGACAAAGAGAGAATCTTAAAAGCTGTAAGAAAGAAGTGTAAAGTCACCTATAAGTGAGCCCCCATCAGACTAACATCAGACTTTTCATCGCAAATCCTAAAAGCCAGAAAGGAATGGGATGATATAGTCAAAACACTAAAAGACAGAGATTGCCAGCGAAGAATACTTTACCCAACAAGGTTATCATTCTGAAATGAAGGGCAAATAGTATTTTTCTCAGATAAACAAAAACTGCAGGAATTCACTACCACACAACAACCCTTACAAGAAATTCTCAAGGGAGTACTGGGTTTGGTCCCTGAAAAATAACGACCACTGCCATAAAAACTCAAGAAAAATAAAAACCCACTTGTAAAATAAAAATGCTAACAATGAAGAGGGAAAAAAAAAGGTTATCTGCCACCCCTAGAAACTAACAAATATGGAAGAAAAACAGTAAATCAGAAAGAAAGGAACAAAAGACACTTAAGACATCCTTTCAAAAATCAGTAAAATGCCAGGAGTAAATCAACACTTTTCTATAACAACTCAATGTAAAAGGATTAAATTCTCCACTCAAAAGACACAGACTGACTGACTGGGTTAAAAAGGTGGACCCAACTATATGCTGCCTTCAAGAGACTCACCTCACCTATAAAGACACACACAGAATGAGAGTGAAAGGATGGCAAAAGATATACCATGCAAATAGAAATGAAAAATGAGCCAGATAGCTATTCTTATATCAGATAAAATAGACTGGAAACTAAAAAACATAAGAAGAGGTAATGTGGGCCACTACATAATGATAAAAGATTGATCCATTAAGAAGACATCACAATCATAAATATATGTGCACCCAATGTCAGAGCAGCCAGATTTATAAAACAAACTCTATTAGACCTAAAGAAGGAAATAGACACTAATACCATAATAGCAGGGGACCTGAACACCCCACTGTCAATATTGAACAATCATCTAAGCAAAGAATCAGCAGAGAAACACAAGATCTAAACAATACTCTAGACCAATTGGACTTGGCAGATGTGTACAGAACAGTCAATCCAACAACCTCAAAATATTCATTCTTCTCATCAGCACATGGATCATTCTCCAGGAGAGATCACATGTTAAGTCACAAATCAAGTCTCAACAAATTCAAAAACATTGGAATTATCCCATGTATTTTTTCAGACCACAATGGATTAAAATTAGAAATCAATAACAAATGAAATTCTGGAAACTATACAGATACATGGCAATTAAACAGCATTCTACTTAATGACATATGGGTCCAAGAAGAAATCAAACAGGAAATTCAAAAATTTATTGAAACTAATGAAAACAATGATACATCATACCAAAACCTGTGGGATACTGCAAAACAGTATTAAGGGGGAAATTTATCGCATTAAATGCTTATGTCAGAAGAATGGAAAGATGGCAAGTGAACAACCTAATACTTCACCTTAAAGAACTAGAAAAACAAGAACAATCCAAACCCAAAGTTAGCAGACAGAAATAAATCACTAAGATCAGAGCAGAACTTAATGAAATTGAAGCCGCGTATAACTTCGTATAATGTACGCTATACGAAGTTATTACGTTGGCCTTCTTCCAGGAGAATTTATTACTTCCAGCTCCTTACAGGCATCCTTCTCTAAATTTTCCATTGCTAGAAAGTGAACCAATAAATGCTAACACATTTTAATTGAGCATTTAATTTTATTGTCTAGATTTCCCATATTTCAGTTAAAATAGGAAACAATGTGTCTAAATAAGAGATTACATGTCTAAGTTAAAAAATGAAATTTGAGAAGGAAAATGTATTTTTATGTCTTGTTTACATTGCATTTCATTGATTTTTGCTTATTTATTGACCTTAATTATATTTTTTAATAACGTTCAATTTTATTATATCTGTTTCATGATTTCTTAAGAAGGAAATATAATAAGCATAAGAGCTACAGTAAAAGAATCCATTCTATAGTCAGAAAAAGTTTAAGGGTTTATTCCCTTAACCTACCCCCAAGTCCTTTCAGCAGACTAATCAGTTATGAACTTTCTCCATAGTAGACTGTGTAGCACCACACAGATCCCCCATGAGGGTTGAAGCACTCACTCACGCAGCAGCTAGAACATTAGCTGCTGAGGGCTCACAGCTACATTTCTTTCCAGGAATTACCTTCAGACAAAGGGAGCTGCAACACCCTAAGTTATGCACCTTCCTAATGCAATGACTGCATCCAATGACAAAGCTGGGTTTTTAAAATATAAATAAAATTGACAAACCATTAACATGGCTAACTAAAAAAAGAAGAGAGAAGACCCAAATGACAAAAATTAGAAATGAAAAAGGTGATATTACAACTGATTCATCTGAAATGCAAGGAATCATTTGAGACTACTATAAACAGCTATACACCAACAAATTTGAAAATCTGGAGGAAACATAAATTTCTGGACCCACATAAGCTACCAAAACTGAGCCAAGAAGATGTAGAAAATCTGAACAGACCAATAACAATAAAGGAGACTGAAGCTGTTATCAGAAGGCTCCCAACAAAGAAAAGCCCAGGACCAGATAGGTTCACAGCAGAATTTTACCAAACATTCAAAGAGGAATTCACACCAATTCTCTACAAACTATACCAAAAGATTGAAACAGAGGCAATTTTCCCAAACTCATTCTATGAAGCAAACACCGTCCTGATACCAAAACCAGGTAAAGATACAACTAAAAAAGAAAACTACAGGCCAATATTCTTGATGAATATAGATGCAAACATCTTCAGTAAAATAATAGCTAACAGAATACAGCAACACATACACAAAATTATACACCATGATCAAGTGGAATTCATCCCAGGGATGCAAGGTTGGTTCAACATACGTGAATCAATAAATGTGATACACCACATCAATAAAATCAGACATGAGGACCATATGATCATCTCTATAGATGCTGAAAAAGCATTGGATAAAATTCAACACTCATTCATGATAAAGACTCTCTATAAGTTAGGTATAGATGGAAAGTATCTCAACATAATTAAAGCCATATATGATAAACCCACTGCCAATATCATCCTAAATGGGGAAAAGCTGAAAGCTTTTCCTTTAAGAACAGGAACTAGACAAGGAAGCCCCTCACCATTCCTATTCAACAGAGTGTTGGAAGTACTAGCCATAGCAATCAGAGAAGAAAAGGAAATAAAGGGCATCCAGATTGGAAAAGATGAAGTCAAACTGTCTCTGTTTGCAGAAGACATTATCCTATATATCAAATAGCCTAAAGCATCTACAAAAAATACTCTTTGAGTTGATAAATGATTTCAGTGCAGTAGCAGGATACAAAATCAACACACAAAAATCAGTAGCATTTCTATTCTCCAATAGTGAACACGCAGAAAGAGAAATCAAGAAAACTTGTACATTTACAATAGCTACCAGAAAAATAAAATACTTAGGAATTGAGTTAACCAAGGATGTGAAAAATCTCTATAATGAGGACTACAATCCACTGCTGAGAGAAATAAAGAGGATTCAAGAAGATGAAAAGATATCCCATGCTCTTGGATTGGAAGAGTCAACATTGTGAAAATTCCCATAGTACCCAAAGTGATATACAAATTCACTGCAATACCCATCAAAATTCCAATGATATTTTTTTTATCAAAAATGGAAAAAACTAACCAGACATTTATATGGAATAACAAAAAATCACACATAGCCAAAGAAATGCTGAGCAAAAAA
>NW_007731208.1:45094-58555 GCF_000696425.1 Galeopterus variegatus
GATGCCCACTCTCACCACTCCTATTCAACATAGTGTTGGAAGTACTAGCCAGAGCAATCAGAGAAGAGAAGGACATAAAGGGCATCCAGATTGGAAAGGATGAAGTCAAACTGTCCCTCTTTGCAGATGACATGATCCTATATATCAAACAGTCTAAAGCCTCTACAAAAAACTCTTGGAGTTTGTTGGGGCGTTGAGGCCACACACGTCCTCCCTGGCAGAGAACTAGCCACTACCCCACCCACATACACGTATGTCATCTGTTGAAAACATTCACCTGGACAGTTAAAATTATTGGATAAAAGATATTTCTGCACTCGTGCTCACCGTGTGATTGCAATAGCAACGCATTAGAGCAAGATGCATGCTCACATGACCTTTAAGATGATAGGTTGAAGTTAGGAAATCCCCTTTCCATATGCTTATAAAAGCAGGTGTTTGTGTGGAAATAAACGGAACTGCTTGACAGAACCCCTGCCGTGTCTGAGTGTCTCTCTGTGGGGCTAAATAGGCGGACAGCACACTCACTTTCCTCCCAGGCTCTCCTGGCCACTAGGGTGGCAGGAGTAATCCTACTGGTTCCCTCTCTTGCTCATCCCATGGCAAGGGATAAAAGGGGCTACTGGGAGGTTCAGGGCCTGCCACCCCTGAGCCCCGACAGGAGTTTATAAATTATTTCAGCAAAGTAGCAGGATACAAAATCAACACACAAAAATCAGGAGCATTTCTATTCTCCAATAGTGAACAAGCTGAAAGAGAAATCAAGAAAGCTTGCCCATTTACAAAAGCCACCAAAAAAATAACATACTTAGGAATTGAGTTAACCAAGGATGTGAAAAATCTCTATAATGAGAACTACAAACCATTGTGAGAGAAATTAAAAAGGACACAAAAAGATGGAAAGATATCCCATGCTCTTGGATTGGAAGAATCAACATTGGATTGTGAAAACATCCATACTACCCAAAGTGATATACAAATTCAATGCAATCCCCATCAAAATTCCAATGACATTTTTATCAGAAATGGAAAAAACTATCCAGACATTTATAAAGAATAATAAAGACCATGCATAGCCAAAGCAATTCAGAGCAAAAAAAATAAAGTTGGAGGCATAACACTACCTGACTTTAAACCATACTACCAAAACAGCATGGTACTTGCATAAAAACAGACACACTGATCAATGGAATAGAATAGAGAATCCAGAAATCAACCCACACACCTACAGCCATCTGATCTTTGACAAAGCCACTAAGCTTATACACTGGGGAAGAGACTGCCTCTTCAGCAAATGGTGCTGGGATAACTGGATATCAATATGCAGGAGAATGAAACTTGACCCAAAACTCTCACCATATAGCAAAATCAACTCAAAATGGATTAAAGAATTAAATATATACCCTGAAACAATAAAACTTCTCAAAGAAAACATAGGAGAAACACATCAGGAAGTAGGACTGGGCACAGACTTCATGATTATGACCCCAAAAGCATGGGCAAAAAAAGGAAAAAAATAAACAAATGGGATTATATCAAACTAAAAAGCTTCTGTACAGCAAAAGAAACAAGTAACAGAGTTAAAAGACAACCAACAGAGTGGGAGAAAATATTTGCAAAATATACATCTGACAAAGGATTAATATCCAGAATACACAAGGAACTGAAACCACTTTACAAGAAAAAAACAATAATCCAATTAAAAAATGGGCAAAAGAGCTAAATAAGCATCTCAAAGGAAGATATACGAATGGCCAACAGACACATGAAAACATGCTCAACATCACTCAGCATTTGGGAAATGCAAATCAAAACCACACTGAGATACCATCTCACCCCAGTTAGAATGGCTAATATACAAAAGACTGTGAATGATAAATCCTGGCGAGGTTGTGGAGAAAAAGGAACTCTCACACTTTGTTGTTGGGACTGCAAAATGGTGCAGCCTCTATGGAAAATGGTATGGAGGTTCCTCAAACAATTGCAGATAGATCTACCATATGACCCAGCTATCCCACTGCTGGGAATATACCCAGAGGAATGGAAATCATCAAGTCGAAGGTATACTTGTCCTTCAGTGTTCATTGCAGCACTCTTTACAATAGCTAAGAGTAGGAACCAGCCCAAATGTCCATCATCTGATGAGTGGATACGGAAAATGTGGTATATCTACACAATGGACTACTTCTCACCTATAAAAAAGAATAAAATACTGCCATTTGCAATGACATGGATGGACCTAGAGAGAATTATATTAAGTGAAACAAGTCAGGCACAGAAAGAGAAATATCACATGTTCTCACTTATTTGTGGGAGCTAAAAATAAATAAATAAATACACAAACAACGGCAGGGGGGAGGTAAGAAGACACAAAATTACAATTCCTTGAAATTGATACAACAAGTGAACAGAAAGGATGTTGCTGGGAGGGAGTGGGGAGCCGGTGGAGGGAGGGAGGTTTTGGTAATGGGCTACAATAATCAACCACATTGTATATCGACAAAATAAAATAAAACAAAAAAAAAGAGGGAGAGAAGAAATCTAGGGTTATCAGAGGTGGTAGGGGGCAGTGAGAGGAGGATAGGGAGAGATTGGACAAGGGGCATAAAGAATAAGTACAATTTGTAACAATACATATGATAGTAATATTGATTTGTTTTTTTGTTATTTTTTTGTTTTTTTGTTTTTTTCAAAAAGTTTTATTTATTTTTAATTGACAAATAATAATTGTATATATTTAAGGGGTACAATGTGACTTTTTTTGTTTTTTGGGGGGGTTTTTTTATTTTTATTTTGTCAATATACAATGTAGTTGATTATTATGTCCCATCACCGAAACCTCCCTCCCTCCTCCCTCTCCCACCTCCCATCCAAGTGTGTCCCCTCCATTTGCTGGTTGTAAGAACTTCAAAAAAAAATTGTGGTTGTTATATCTTCCTCTCCCCCCCCCAATTATTTTGGTTTTTCTGTTGTTGTTGTTGTTGTTGTTTGTTTGTTTTTTTGTGTGTGTGTGAGAGTGTGTGTGTGTAGCGCACTTACTGCCATTTGATTTGATCAACATATGTCAACATTGAACCCCCAAAATATGTACAATTATGATTCAATAGAAAATTTTTTTAAAAAAAGAACTCATGGAAAAAAAAAAGACAAAGGTGGACTCTCTCTGAGAGAGACACCCTAAAACTACCAAATAGAGCCAGACAGCCGTGGTGGAATGAGGGGTCAGACACATATTCCCATGCTTACAAGATATATGTATGTTATTGTCTGTCATGGGGTTTTTCTTTCCTCTAACTAAGCAGAAACTAGTTCTTGAAAGATGTCAAATCAGCTACAGCTAGAAATTTTCCAGACTGTCCTTCAGACAGTCCTCTGGCATCAGTCATTGACCCCCCACTCCTCAATCTCGAGAGCCCACTGCAGCTCCAATATTATGGAGGGCCAGGTTCAAGGACATCTCCTGACAAGCCCTCTGACCCCTGGTCCAGCTCTGGCTGGTCTGAGTCTGTGCACAGAGTGACTTTTGTGCCCTACAGTTACCTTTTGACATCAGAAGCCAAATTTCAACTCATTTTAATACTAAATCTCCTCCTCAAAATGAACATGAGACATGGGATGTGTATGTTTACTCGCTGCGCATGCACATGACTTCCCTCATAAATATTCATAGAATTCCTCTGAACCTGCTGAACTTGTATATATAGCTGACGCTGCAAGGCATATAAAAAACTCAGTTTCTCCCTCCCTTGATGAAGTACATACTTTCAGTTCCCCCTGCAATCCCAGGTCATGTTTCCCCAATCTACAGATTACCTCTTTTTTTTTTCTTCTTCTTCTCCTCTGAAAATAAAACCTCTCCTTTTCTACCTCTGGAGATCTCGTGGTCTTTTCTTTAACCATAATAAGCCATTAAACATAATTCAGTGTTGCCCTGAGCTCTGTGAGCTGCTCAGCAAATCAGTGGAACCCAAAAAGGGGTCGTGGGGACCTCCATTTATAGCTGGTCGGTCAGAAGTTCCAGAAACCTGGGTTCACAACTGGCATCTGAAGTGGCGAGACAGTCTTGGATACGGAACCCTTAACATGTGGGATCTGACACTATGTCCAGGTAGTGTAGGAATTGAATTATAGGACACCCAACTAGTGTTCACTGGAGAATCACTGGCTCTCTTGCTAGTGGGGAGAGATAACTGAACATTTGGGTCACAGAAGTCAGTCTTCTGTGTTAATGACTGTGCTGTGAGAACAGAGGGAAAAGTTTGTTTTTTTCTAACTTAGAACTAGCTAATTCTAAGAGCCATTCTGTTGTATAGTTACGTCCTCCCTGTCCCTAGGGAAGATATAGTGTATTTAACCCTATTTATTGGCCTAGCAGCCAGAAGAGGAGGTGAGAGCAGCCCCTGAGTGGGATACCTGTTGCTTCACAGAAGTGTTACTCTTTCTAGAGAAGAGTTGGTCACCTCTGAAAGCCCAAAGCATTTGGGGTATCTGCAGTTCCAACATTCTCAAGGGTGGTCATCTTGATATCCCCATGTCATGTTTCAGTGTCCCAGGTTTTCTTAGACATGGCCCTGATCTTAGAACAACAGACCTTCTTGCCTAAGCATCCAAACACTTCTGGAGTTCTGTGCCTCTAAGGATTGTCTTCAGCCTGCTGCTCAGCTGTGTATCATTGTAAATGAGTCTCTTTGACTTGCAAAGAGGCCCTTAAGTCTCCATGCCTATCTATCAACTGTTTAATAGCCCTCAAGTTCATTCTTCTGTAGGACATCAATACAACCCAGAAGAAACCAAACTCCACTCTCTTTGTAGGTTGTTCTCCCCCTAAAGGTTCCCCTCATGTCTTTCAAATACTTGAATCACTGCACCTGCAGTGGTGTTTTGAATTAGACATGTGAAATAATTATTGGAGGACATACTCGTGAGAGAAAATGGGGAGAGAGGTGGAGGAGGCTGGAGGCTGGGGGATCTACTGGAAAATGATGCCAGTCTAACCTCTGTAAAGGATTGGGAGAGAAAAATAAGAAAGGAAGGTCTTTAGGTTCTTAAAAATGCACTAAGTTTCCAGCAAGACCAATGGAAGTCCTGGAGCCATAGTTCCCTGTCAGATGTGTTCCGTCTTACAGGGATGGGCCCACACCATGTCACTATCATACCGGGTCATTGGCTGGGAACACCTTCTGGGAAGTGTGGCTTCAGCAGGAGCTCAATGGCAGCATTTACGTGGCAACAGTTGAGGCTATCAGGCAATTACATTCCCTGCTGTAGGAGATCTCGGAGGTGCATCTATAGGTTGCCACAACAGTCTTCATAGCTTATGTTTTGTAAGTTCCTTCACTTTCTATGCTTAGGTGGCCAACTTAATGCCTCTTGTCTGCATCCAGATTTTATAGTTTTTATATTGAAATACATAAAAATGAGAATTGAGGGACTATGCTCTTATAAGCAGTCTGGCTCAGACTGTACAATCTTTGCAGAATGAAGACAAGATTCACTCATGTGCCTGTCTGAATTCCAAATGGTACCCAATTTATGGCAAACTGCCCTCAGTATACACCCTTTGAAAATCTAAATTTTTGTGCTGCAGGAGAAAAATGCAAAATTTATCTTTTTTTTTTAACTTAATGGTTAGATGATATTTTTGTCACTTCAGAGGTAATTCTGGGTCCTTGGAGCTTGCCCCCTCACTCCTCCACAGAAGTGCCCATATGAGCCAGTGAGCATATACTTGGCACTTACTAAACATCTGGTCCCCAACCATGGTGGGGATGGGTAAAAAGACTTAGTTTATGATTGCTTCTTCAAACACAGGGAGAACACTTGATCCCTCCAAGCTCAGACAAAAGGTTAAAGAAAGCTGCTCATGAGTGATGGCATGCAAGTTAAGGATGATGTAAAGAGGAAATATGCATGTAACTGGAACTCTAAAATGATCATGCATTCCAGATATCCCTACAGAGGGGCAACTTCCACTAACCGGCCTGGCCAAAGCAAACCTCGAGATCATCAGTCTCTCTGGGTGTCATGTAGTGCTCTTCCACCTGCACTTGACCACTTTCCTTTCTGCCCAATGGTAGTTTAGGTGCCTAAAGCCTAGTGTAGTCAACATTTTCTTAGTTTGTTACAGAATTAGTAATCAGACATAGATTCAAAGCAGGTTTACCCTTTGTCATCCCTCTGGGAAGAGAGCACTGTAAAGGACACTGCTCTGTTAATCTGTACACTTCCAGTTTGGGGAATAATAGGTACAGCTAATGTCTGTTGTGTTGGGAATGTCAAAAGCACAATGACACAGACCTCAGGGGAAAGGCCTTTCAGCTCTCCCACGTTTAAGGAAAACTGAAGATCAAAAATCTTAAAACTGAGGAGCTCTAAAGATTTAAAACAAACTGGGCTTCATTTCTGGTTTTATCTCTTATGAACTGAGTGACCTTGTGAGATTCTTCTATTTCTTCTGGGAACCTCAGCTTCTTCATCTGCAAAATGAAGATAGTAATCCCTGCCTTACAGTGCGGTGGTGAGAATTGTCAGTAACTTTCAATCAACAGTAGCTAAGTGCTTTATGCATATTAACCATTTCCTAGGTATTGAGCTAACATTTAATTGGGAGAGATAAAATCAATGTTTCTATAACTTGTAACTTATTTTGTACTGATGCATTTTAAGAACATAGCACATCATGAGTAGGAATCCTACAGGTGGTTCAGGGAAAGTTTCCTTCCATGGATCTCTACATGCCTCAGGCCTGCAGAGAAGAGATGAGGGCAATGCTGAGACATGACCGCCTTGTCTCATTTCACTCCATTGATAAACTTTTTTACAGGTCACATTCTCTTTCATGAGTGGTATCCCCATACCTGCTGGGCACACGCGTCAGTCTTCTGAAACACAACATGTTTTATTGGTTATAAGCAGTTTGAGCAGCATCTCAATTGCTAAAGAATGAGGAAATCTCTTTCTTGTAGCTAAGACAACTTTGAAATGACCCAGTTATGATTTACTTATTAAAAGATACACAGAAAACAGAGTAGAACGTATTAGTGCATAACACCACCACGTATTATAAACTCCAACCAAAACGTCCAGCTAGACAGCATAAGTAACTTTGTATGCAGTTCACAAAGCAAGGGTGTTCTGTCCTATTTCCTCATGTGTAAAATGTAAATAGCTATACCTGCATCATAAGATGTCCAGATAATTTTAAGTAGTACATCACAGAAGTGCTGAGTAAACATTAGCTGCTACTTGTTACTGGTGTTGTCATTGTTCTACCTTCTTTGCAACTCAAATATCCTTTTGTCATAAAGATAGATATTTCCCACCATTAGAACTTAGAGTTGTACACTCTTTTTTTAATATTCCTTTGGAACTATAAAAGTTGGAGACCACAGGGCCTAACATCTCAGACTACTTGAAGTTCTCATTTGGGAAGCAGCCCACCTTTTTTAAACACCTTCTCTATGAGCATATTTGAGATAGAAGGAAGTAACAGTCATCCGATCTTAGCTTCTATTTTCAGGATCTGGAGAATCCTTTCTCGGATCTGCTTGGTGCGGACAGCATAGACAGTGGGATTGAGGACTGGAGGAATGAGGAGATAAAAGTTGGCCAGCAGCATGTGGATTGGAGGAGGCACATGGTGACCAAATCGGTGAATGAGGGAAGAAACAGCAATGGGCACATAAAAGATCAGGATGGCACAGACGTGAGAACCACATGTCCCCAGGGCTTTAAGCCTGGCCTCAGGGGTGGCCAACCCCATCACGGCCCTGAAAATCATCACATAGGAGGCAGCAATAGCCATTGAGTCCAGGATAAGCACCAGAAATCCAATGCTCAGCCCATAGACATTGTTGACCCTGCTATCACCACAAGTCAAGCTGACCACAGCCATGTGCTCACAGTAGGAATGGGAGATGACATGGGTTTTGTAAAGGGGCAGCCGCAGGCGGATCATCAAAGGCAGAGGTCCAATGTAGATTACTCCCCGAAGGAGGGCAGCCAGCCCCAAATGACCCACCACAGTGTGAGTGAGCACCGTGGTATGATGGAGTGGGTCACAGATGGCTACATAGCGATCAAAAGCCATGGCAAGGAAGATGCCCGACTCAACAGTGGCAAAGCAGTGGATAAGGAACATTTGGCCCAAGCAGGCATCCAGACTAATGCCACCAGCACCAAACCAGAAGATTCCCAAAAGTTTGGGCATAGTGGAAGTAGACAGAACCAGGTCAATGACAGCCAACATGCACAGGAAGAAGTACATGGGCTGGTGCAGGCTGCGTTCTACCCTTACCACAGCCAGGATGGTGACATTCCCCACCACAGCCACCAAGTACATGGAACCAAAGGGGATGGAGAGCCAGATGTGCAGAGACTCCAGTCCTGGGATGCCCATGAGCTGAAAGGAGCTGGGTATTGAGCAGACATTATAAAAAGTGAGCATGGCTATTTATAAATGAAGCTTCTCACTGGTGCCCCAAAATGCAGCAGTGCTTTTTTCCCCCTAGAAATAAATGACAATACTTTACTCTTAGGTCTTAAAATAAAGAATAGGATCCTTGACTGGATAAGATGCTATACAATAAGTCTTTTTAAAAATAAAGTTATATACTATGGCATTCTATAACTTATAACACTATAACTTTCATGAAAATTTACCCAGTACAAGCCAAAATACATATTTGAATGAACATATGAATATCTTTTTGCAGCATGACCTTCAAGGAGTAATGTTCTTGTATCAATGAATAAATTGACTTAAGGTAGGCAGGGACCTATTTGGTCATTTACCTCTGCAGCTGAGCTTTGAGGTCGCTCTTGGGACCATACTGAAAGGCTTTGCAGATTGAGATTTCATTGGGGAAAAAAAAAATTGGAGCTGAGAGATACAGGGTCAGAGACTCCTGGGACTACCTAAACTCTGTGGTAAATGAAAGCTTAAGCTTGGGACCAGTGTTACCTACTGAATAACTGAAATAATGTCTAATCTATGGGCCAAAATCACAAGGTAGGGATGTAGGATGATGAAGAAGGTGGGTGCTTCCAGAGGATGGAAACAGGTGATTCCTGAAAGATGAAAGCTGACGACTGAAGCTCAGTTTGTATATCTGATGCCCAAAGGCAGAACCTGGCAAGGATCTTCTCCCTTCCTGGAGGCTAACTATGAAGAAAAGATTCCAGAAGCAAAGAAGGTTATCACCAGGAAGGAAGAAGATATACATACACTCAGTGCAGAGTGGCATGAAGCTGAGGAGATAAATATTTGGCTGAAAAAATGCCCTTACTCAGAGTGGAGAGAAACTGACTGAAAAAGAGGTGTCTATTTATAGAAAAGGCATGGAAATAGTTCATGTTGTCTTGGTTTTTTGTTTGTTTGTTTGTTTGTTTTTGTCTTAATCTAAAGGATCATACCAGAATGTGTTCCTTATGTACATTAGAGGAATATGAAGGAAGGTAAGGAGCATGTAAGAAGATTCAGAAGGTTAGGGGGGATAGGGCGAGGTTGGTTGATGGATTCAAAAATTCAATTAAAGGGCCGGCCCGGGGGCGCACTGGATAGTGCGCTGCTTGGGAAGCGCGGCGGCGCTCCCGCCCGAGGGTTCGGATCCCACATACAGACCGGTTCCCGCTCACTGGCTGAGCGAGGCGCGGGAGCAACACCGAGGGTTGCGATCCCGTTGCCGGTCCCCGGTCCGGTACGGGGGCAACACTGAGGGTTGCGATCCATTGCTGGACACGGAAAAAAGACAAAAGACAAAAAAATAAAAAATAATAATAATAATAAAATAAAAAAAATAAAAAAATAAAAATTCAATTAAAGAGGAATAAGTTCTAGCTTTGGTAGCACAGTAATAAAAATAATAAAATAAAAAAATAAAAAAATAAAAATTCAATTAAAGAGGAATAAGTTCTAGCTTTGGTAGCACAGTACAGTGACAGTGAACAATAACTGTATTTCAGAATAGCTAGAAGAGAAGATTTAGAGTGTTCCTGACACAAAGCAATTGTTTGACATGGTTGATATCCCAGTTACCCTGATTTGATCATTACACATTGTATGCATGTATCAAAATCACACGTACTCCAGGAATATGCACAATTATTATGTGTCAATTAAAATGAATTAGAAATAGGAGTTTCATCTTCTCTATCTTAAGCCTAGTTAGGTTGACTATAGCACAATAGTCAGTAGTCTAAGCTAAGGAATCCTCCAGGTCTGGTTTCAGATCCTGGCAGTGGAACCTTAGGCAAATTACTTTATCCTATTAATGAAATAGAATTAACCTCACTTCCTGACAAAAGTTTCAAAAGCAAACTGGTTTTAGAGAAATTGTCATGAAGATTAAATGAGAATGCACTCCAGGTCTGGTTTCAGATCCTGGCAGTGGAACCTTAGGCAAATTACTTTATCCTATTAATGAAATAGAATTAACCTCACTTCCCGACAAAAGTTTCAAAAGCAAACTGGTTTTAGAGAAATTGTCATGAAGATTAAATGAGAATGCAGTGTCCGACACGTAGTAACACTAAGCATAAGCTTTTTTTATTCAGTTGAGATGAACATCTAAAACCGAAATATGTTCAGTAAACTTCAAATATTTATCTCCAGGGAGCCATGGTGCTGGGAGGATGACTGCTGTGTAAGCCCGTTGTAGTCACTTTATCTCGCAGAACTTCTCTCCATAAACTGGGCTCATCTTAAGGTTCTCACTACAAGTGGGCATAGCATGTTGGCAGTAGCTGTAAAAAGGGAAAATAGAAAGGCTGGGTCATTGGAGCTGGAAAGGAAAAGGGTGCACAGGAACCAGCCTGTGAAGTGACCTTGTACGGTGGGACAAGGGTCTTAGCTGGGGGTAGCCTGGCTTGGCTTCCTTACCCTATATACTCATTATTCTCCACTTGCCCCTCCATATCCCTGCCCAATGCCCCCAGAAGCTGACATTTATTGACCCCTCCTGTGTTCTGGTGACTAAGCCCTCCCTTACCCGCTCAGGCCTGGGTTAGGTAATGATACTCACTGTTAGTCCTGGTGCTCTCCATCCTTTGTTTCCTTAACCCTGCCCATGCCTCCGCAGACAGTCTTTTCAACTATCCCCTTGACCATGCCATTTATTCTTCCATGAATATCAGACCAGATCCCCGCATTATATAATCTTTACCCAGTGTTGTCTTTTGGCAAGCAGACTGCTTCCTCAGCAGGACACAGAATCTGAAACTTGACCAGTCACAGAACTAATTCTAAAGGCAAAAGAGCTATAATCTCATGGCACTCAAGGTCTAGATTATCTCTTCTCTGGTTTTTAGATTTATAATAAAGGGAGACTTGTCTATTTACCCAACCTTCAATCATTATGAAAATAGCTTTCATAACTTGAACATGTTATGCTAAGCAAAGCTATAATAATGTGAAAAATAATTGTTTTGCCTCATTTCAGAAAAGACAGAGTTCTTGAATGGAAAACTGAGCAGGTTAAGTGAATCAGTTTCCATGGCTCACCCTTACAGCTGTTATTCCTCCTGTTAGGGGGGAAATTGTTTCAGTTTATCTTCCTTTCCAATGACATTTGAGTCCCTTCAGTACTACCCTGGAGGCAGTGGCTCCCTTCTAGGTTTGGGCAGAGAGGATATGTTGTAGGAAGATCTCACAGGTCCAAATCACAGATGAGGTTAATGTGTAACTAGTTAACTATGGGCACAGAAGGAAGTGATTTCTAGTGAAAGCCAGCATGCTTCTTCCCTGTCACAGACCTCGTTAGAGCCAAGTCAAATGTCCTCAGTCCTCTTGTCTGACCTGAAGCCCTGGAGAAGATTTTCATCTCTTTGCTTTTCTTGCCCTCACCTGACAACACACAGAGCTGTTGTCCCGATGGAGTTTCATCTCCATTTCATCTTTCTCTTCCTGTCCTTCTCTGGGAACACATGATGAAACTGAAAAGGGTACCCATGACTAGAGAGATGCATTTTAGCTGCTAAATGGGGGAGGACTGACACTTGGGCTTAGCTTTGCTGACCCCTGTCTTTTCCCTGAGATCCTAACACTGAGAATATCTCTTTAGTTTATGCCTCCCTAGTCAGAAGCAGCCCTCATGTTAAATACAACAGGAGGCTACTGCAGCTTCTCTGCAGAGATGGTGTGAGGGTGTAAGGATTGACTGCAGGACAGCCTCCCACCTGATCCCTCCATCCAGCACATTCACCATAACCAGCTTTTTCCATTCCTCACCTTGCTTGCTACCTTCCAGCAAGGCTGAGTTTTTCCACTTGCCAACTGTATCATGTTCTTCCTTGTACTGCAATGGCACTCCTCCTATCTTCCTCATCTGGCAGGTTCACCTTGCCACAGCTTAGATGTCACCTTCTTAAGGAAGCCTGCTTCAAAAGAAACCTACTTCTATACTGCAGTATTCTCTGAATTGCCTGCTGGCATATGTTTCCCCAAACAGACTGTTAGTTCCAAAAGGGTAGGGATCACATCTGTCTCGTTCACTGCTGTAAGCCCTGTGCTAGCACAGTGCCTGGCTTTATTGAAGGAGAATAAAATAATGTGCCCATTTACAGCACCTGGAGGGGGTTTTAGAGGGTCTTGCATTGATATTAGTGAACTAGAGGTCCCTTTGGACCCTTGTGTGTGGCTCTGTGTGGACTCCACCCTTCCTAAGTCCCCTTCTAAGAGAAATCCTTCCCTCTGAGTCTTAGACTTATAGGAGCATAATCTAAATTTGGCTGCCCAAAAGTCCCAGGTCTGTTCATAATTATAAGCTGGGGACTCCTGATGGCCTCTGCTCCCTTTCTAGATTCCTCTTTATAAGATGCTCTTACCTGAGCTGGGTTGTGTCATGGTGAGAGCCTGCAGCTCTACAAATGCCTCAGAGGCCTTGCACTTGTAAGCATTCGGCTCAGAGGTCTAGGGAATTCCATCTGGGCTCTGAACCTCCCCACTTTCCCAGTGTGGAAGGGTAATAGCAGGCTTTGTCCTAGAAAGATAAGTACAGAATCTAAATTTAAGCACAGCTATCCATGGCATGTCAGGGTTGGTCCAGAGGAGTCTAAGGGGAAGGACAGATCTCTTGAGTCATAATCCCTTGAGTCCAAGTCCTGCTCTTGCTCTTTATATCTGGCCTACCTGGAGTCTGCTATTATGAGGCACCAAGTATAAATGAGAAATACCTTCTCCAAGGAGGGATAAAGAGTTCCCTTGAGCTCAGAGATAAGGGACCAGAGTTCAGCCTGGCTGTAAATCTCTAAAGTTTTATCTCTTTACAGTATTTGGGAGGTGATGGTAGAGTCCTGAATTAAGACAACCCAATGGCAACCCCCTAAAGTAATTAGATTAGATACTGAAGTTCTTTTCCCAACTCTGGTTTATATCATGAAAGAAGGACTCCTTGGACTTGAGTGAAGTAGTGGATCTCCTTTACATTTTTCTTTTTTTTTTTTTTTTTTTTTTTCCTTTATGAG
>NW_007731208.1:58647-59969 GCF_000696425.1 Galeopterus variegatus
TTTTTTTTTTTTTTTTTTTTTTTTTTGTCCTTTATGAGACCGGCCACACCACGCTCAGCCAGTGAGCGCTGTGAGTGCACTGGTAATCCCTATATAGGATCCGAACCCGAGGCAGGAGCGCTGCTGCGCTCCCAGCTCCGCACTCTCCCGAGTGCGCCACGGGCTCGGCCCATCCTTTACATTTTTCTGAACCCAACCTTTCCCAACTAACATCTTTTTTCAAAGGAGAGACGTTAAACTGATGAAATTTATCTCTTGAGGTATCTTAATACGATGCTCATGGGTTGGTAGAGCATCACAATTTAGAATATGTGATGAGGCAATTGGTCCTTGAAGCTCCAAAGGCTTGAGTTTGCAAAGCCAGCCCAGTTACATACTCACTGACCTCAAGCAAGGTATTCCACTTCCATTTCTTCAAGTGTAAAATGAGAATAATACCCATCTCTTCAGGTGGTTGTTATAACATAGAAACTGTACCTAAAGGGGCTAGTAATAAGACAAACATGATAGATTGCCGGAGACCAACTCCAGTCGAGTTGTGGGTACCTGAAAAGGGAGAGGGAGGGTCGGCGAAAATAACAAACACAGAGACCTCAGTGCATCAATATGTACGTTCTCTCTCTGCCGGCTGTCAGCGTGTTGCAGCTGGAGCACAGTAGAGCATGAGACAATGCCTTTTATTTAGTTTTTTCTCTGCAGGGGCTTTTTGGCTACTATTTTTTATTACATCAGCAAGCTTAATAATTCAAAAAGGACAGGGGAAGCCAGTTTTTTTTTCCTTCGTTAGCACGTCTCAGGTGATAAGCTCGTGCTTCCTCCTTTTGGTATCAGGTTATCAGATTGGGACCGTGTTCTCATTGTCCTGAAGTTAACCTGTGACCTTTTCCAGTTGGCAAGCTGTGGTTAATATCTACCCTATTAACAGGGTGGGACTATTGCTGTTGCAAAGTGATAGACAGTACTATCATATGACCTATGTCTATTGCTAAATGTAAGTACAAATTTGATAAAAGGAACAATGTTAACATTTAAATTCTAGTGGGGGTGTATTGATTTTATGTTCTAATGGAATGAACCTACTGTTCATATGGGAAAAGAACAGTGGATATTTGAGCAGCATTATCATGCACATCTTGAGGTTATGCATTCGCTGTGGCCCTATAATCTTGATCTAAATGTTTAAGTGTCCTTGCACACAGCACCATCCCTCACAAAACTAGGTGTACTCTCTTATTTTTTTAAGATCTAATTTTGCAGGTTTAATAATTTTACAGCATATATTTTTATCCCAATATCTAATTCTTAATGATTTATTTAAAACT
>NW_007731208.1:60920-67833 GCF_000696425.1 Galeopterus variegatus
CAGGGTGGGACTATTGCTGTTGCAAAGTGATAGACAGTACTATCATATGACCTATGTCTATTGCTAAATGTAAGTACAAATTTGATAAAAGGAACAATGTTAACATTTAAATTCTAGTGGGGGTGTATTGATTTTATGTTCTAATGGAATGAACCTACTGTTCATATGGGAAAAGAACAGTGGATATTTGAGCAGCATTATCATGCACATCTTGAGGTTATGCATTCGCTGTGGCCCTATAATCTTGATCTAAATGTTTAAGTGTCCTTGCACACAGCACCATCCCTCACAAAACTAGGTGTACTCTCTTATTTTTTTAAGATCTAATTTTGCAGGTTTAATAATTTTACAGCATATATTTTTATCCCAATATCTAATTCTTACTGATTTATTTAAAACTGGATACCACCAAGTAAAGGGGGTTCTACAGTTTCGTTCCCATATACTTAATTTGTCCCAATCATATAATTTCTCATTAATGCCAACCATTCTCTTGCCATTAATATAACCTCCAGTAAATGATGTTTGCCAACTTACATGACCTTTAGGCTGCAGCTCATATTTAGTCATGAGCGGTGCTTTTGGAACATATGTTGGTATGGTCAATTTATCATAAAGGGATAATTTTGAATTGTCCAATTTACTCGGATTCTCTGTGGGAATGTTTAGTTCAAAGACTGCATAATTATTTGTGTTATTTTTATAATCTTTTGGGAATTCAGAGAACTGCCATGCTAACCAAAATATCGAAAGAGAAGGCAAAAGCCATGAAGCCGAGGCAGGCAGCCCTTCTGGTTGCAGCAAGTGCTCATAGCTGCAGCCTTGCCAGCAGCTCTCCCTCCAGAGGTCCTGCCAGCTCGAAGCGGGCAGCCCAAGCTGACTCCTTTAGGATCCTGCCATGGCTTGGACCACGCCAATAGATGCTTAATAAATAGCATCATTATCCATTACTGGTATTTGAGTCTTCAGGAGGGGTTAGCCTGCATAAGCCCGGGATACACAACCTTGCTTTCTTCTTCAGGCCAAGAGCCAATATCGTCAGGGAAGGGGCCAGTGCAGTGGAATCATTACAGGAAAGATCTCATTTTCTCCTCCACTCTTTTTTCAGAGGATCCTACTTGTGTAGAACCTCAGGGGAAGTTGGGATCTTCTAAAAGCTTGCAACCTGCTCCCCAAACTTAAACTTTACCTTCAGTGTAAAATTACTGGTCATTGCCAAAATATACAAGATTCTTTCTTCTATGCCTGTGACTATGCTGTACCCTCAGCCAAGTAAAGAAAAAGTAGGAATGTCATTCCATACAGATTCATATCCAGCTTTTGAAACTTGGTTCAGTATTCACCTTCTCTGATGGATAAACTAACTTTACCTTTGATACACTTAGAGTTTAGTAGGTGAGATAGTCCTCTTTGCATCTTGATGTTTTGCATGATATTTTTAAAATATCCAATAAATCAGTAGACTTGTTGAATCATGTTTAAGGTTATAGTAAGGCCTCACCCCTTAATTTGATTTTTATGTACCAACTCTCAACATTTTCATTTTTTTAACTGATGGAGAGGTGTGTAGAGGGATGTTAAAGACATATCCTCTCCCCATAGGATAATTTCTAACTTATTTAATACACATTCAAGATGAGATGTGTATTCAGCCTTGGAAATATCTGAGTCAGAAGTAAACATTGTTGGTGCCCATTCTAACACTGTCCAGGAAAGGACGCCATGGCCCCAAAATGAGATAGGGGCTCCATAACACAATGGAAAAACATCAAGCTTGGTGTCATTAACTATTTTTTTAATTAAGTTTTAGTTTAATTGACAAATAACAATTGTATTTATTTGTGGGGTACAATGTGATGTTTTGACACACATATAAATTGTGGGATGATCAAATTAAGGTAATTAGCATATATATTACCTCGAGCGTTCATTATTTTTTGATATTATTTAAAATCCTTTTTTGGCTATCTTGAGATATACATTACTATTAATATAGTCACTGTGTTGTGCAATAGAACATCAGAATGTATTCCTCCTGACTGTAACTTTGCACCCGTAGACCAGCATCTCTTCTTTCCTAACATCTTCCCCTCCCCTTCCCCACCCACCCCCACCTCCAGCCTCTGGTAACCACCATTCTACTCTCTACTTCTAAGTTTGACTCTTTTACATTCTACATGTAATTGAGATCATACAGTATTTGTCTCTGTCTGTCTTATTTAAAATAACATAATGTCCTCTAGGTTCATCCGTGTTGTCACAAGTGAAAAGTTTCCTGATTAAAACACATTTTTAAACAACTCATGGATCTAAGAAGAAATAAATGTTCAAAATAATGTATGATAAAAATAAAATAAATGGTAACCTACATATTGATACATTGTATATTTATGTAGCTAAAGCAATATATATATTGATAACCTTATAGGTTTAAACACTTATATTTTCAGTTTTTTTCTTAAGTGCAAGTATGAGTTAAGCTCTTAACATGTTAGAAATGAAACAGGGAAAAAAACAGAATAAATAATTGCTTGCATAAAAACAGACATATAGGCTGGACAGTTATCTCAGCTGGTTAAAGCGCAGCCTTGCAACACCAAGGTCAAGAGTTTGGTTCCTCATACCGGCCAGGCACCAAAAAAAAAAAAAAACCAGACTTATAAACCGATGGAAAAGAATAGAGAGCCTAGAAATAAACCTACACATGTATGGTCAACCTATTGGCCTCTATGTCTTTGGAGAAATATCTATTTAGGTCCTTTGCCCATCTTGTTTTATTTTTATTTTTTAACTTTTTTTAACATCTTACATTAGTGTGGTACATTTTTTGCAAGTGTGCAACAATACTGATACATTATTAAAGTTTGCATTGCAATTACCTCTTTGTGTTGAAAAGTTCTGTGGGTTTTGCCAAGTGTGTATCATGCATTCACCATTACATTATCATATAGAATGGTTTCACTGCCTTAGAAATCCTATGATCCTATTCACCCCTTTCCTCCCTTCTCCCCAGAAACCTTAGCAACCACTGATCTTTTTTTATTTTTTTCGATCACCTCATTTATCCTTTGTGCTGGGAACATTCAAAATTCTCTCCTCTAGCTAATTGAAAGTATTAGATAAGTTGTTAATTATAGTCACCCTACAGTGTATAAAACACTAGATCTTATTCCTTATCTAGTTGTGATCTTTGTATCCATAATAAACCTCTCACTACCCTACCTCTACCCCTCCTCACCACATTTCCCAGCCTCTGATAACGCTCTACTTCTATGCGACCAATTTCCTTAGCCAGTATTGTGATGTTTTTATTGAAGTCAGATAGTATGATATCTCTAGCTTTATTCTTTTTCAGGTCTCTTTGAGTACTATAGACATTTTAACCATATTAATTCTTCCAACCAATTAACACCTGCATACAAGATATCCTGCATCTTCCCACTGTGGCTTCAATTTCTTTCACAATGTTTTATAGTTTTAAGGGTACAGGTCTTTAACCTTCTTGGTAAAATTTATTTCTAAGTACTTTTTTGAATGCTATTGTGAATGGAATTGTTTATTTGGCTTCTTTTTCAGACAGTTTTTTGATAGTGTATTAGTCCATTTTTGTTGCTTATACCAAAATACATGGAACTGGGTAATTTATAAAGAAAATGAAATTTACTGCTTACAGTTTCTGAGGCTCGGAAGTCCAAGGTCCAAGGTGGTGGCGACAGTGACCCAGGAGTCTCACATTGCAAGATGGTGGTAGGAGAGAGAGAGAGAGAGAAAGAGAGAGAGAGAGAGAGAGAGACTCTCTTCTTTTAAAGCCCTCAGAACTACACCCCTGACCACCATTATTAATCCATTCACTACTGCACGGTCCTACAACCCAATCACCTCTTCAAGTCCCCACCTTACAATTACCGTAATAGGATTTCCAACCCTCTTAACAGTCACAGTGGGGCCTAAGTTTCTAATACATAAAACGTGGGGGATACAATCCAAGCTCCATTGAGTTTGGGGGGGACATAATTCAATCCACTACAGATAGTATATAGATGCTACTGGGTTTGTGTGTTGATTTTGTTCCCTACAGCTTTTTACTAAATCTGTTTATTGGTTCTAACAGGTTTTGGAGTCTTTAGAATTTTCTCCCTTTAAGATCATGTCATCTGCAAACAGACAAATTTATTTATTCCTTTCTAACTTTGATCCTTTTTATTTCTTGCCCAATTGCTCCTGCTAGGACTTCTAGTATTACATTGAATAGGGGTGGTGATGAGGGGTATCCTTTTATTCCTAATATCAGAGGAAAATCTTTCAGCTTTTTATCATTGAGTATGATGGTAGCTGTGGGCTTCTCATAAGCCTTTATTGAGTTGAGGAACATTCTTTTTACCTAATTTTTTGAGAGTTTTTATCAAGAAAGGATGTTGAATTTTGTCAGATGTCTTTTCTGAATCTATTGAGATCATATATTTTTTTCTTTCATTCTGCTATGGTTGTATATCACACATATTGATTTGCATATACTGAGCCGTCATTGCAGTCCAAGGATAAATCCCACTTGATCATGATGTACAATCTTTTTAGTTTTCTGTTGAATTAACTTTGCTAGGTGTTTTCTTCTTCTCAGGATTTTTTCATCCATGTTTATCAGGGATATTGGCCTATAGTTTTCTTTTATTTTAGTGTCCTTGTCTGGCTTTGGTGTCAGGGCAATACTGGCCTCATAAAATGAATTTGGAAGTTTTCCTTCTAGTATTAGTTAGGGTTCTCAAGAGCAACAGAACCAATAGGAGATGACAGGTGAAAGGGAATTTATTAGGGGAATTGGTTCACACAATTATAGATGCTGAAAATTCTGCTTACAAGCCATCTGCCAGCTGAAGAACCAGAGAAGGCCATATTGTGACTTGGTACATGTCCAAAGGTATTAGTACAAGGAAAGCCAGTGGTGTAACTCTCAGTCCAAGGCAGAAGTCCTGAGAACCTGGACGGTGCGGGGAGAGAGCTGATGCAAGTCCCAGAATCCAAAGGCCAGAGGACCTGGAGTTCTGATGCCCAAGGGCAGGAGAAGTAGTGTCCCAGATCCAGAAGGGAGAGTGAGCAAATTCACCCTTCCTCTCTTCTTGTTCTACCCAGGCCCTCAGCCAATTGGATTGTTCCCACCCACATCAGGTGAGGGCAGGTTTTTTTACTTTGTTTACTGATTCAAATGCCAATCTCCTTCCAGAAACACCTTCACAAACATATTCAGAAGTAATGCTTTAACCAGCTGGGTGTCTCTAGGTGTCTCTTAATATAGTCAAGTTGATGCCTAACATTAAGCATCATACCTCCTCTTCAATTTCTTGGAAGATTTTGAGAAGGATTGGTGTTATTTCTTCTTTAATTATTTGATAGAATTCAATGGTAAAGCCATCAAGTCCTGAGTTTTTCTTTATTGGGGGGTTTTTATTACTGATTCAATCTCCTTACGCATTACTGATCTGTTCAGACTTTCTATTACTTCATGATTCAGTCTTAGCAGGTTGTATGTGCCTAGGGACTTAGTTTTTTTCTGAATTATCCAATTTGTTGGCATACAAATAATCATAGTAGTCACATTTGATCCTTTGTATTTCTGTGGCATTAGTTGTCTCTTCTTTCATTTATAGTTATTTATTTGAAATTTTTCTTGGTCTAGCTAAAGTTTGTCACTTTCTTATATTTTCAAAAAAAACAACTTTGTTTTCTTTTTATTTTTGTATTCTATATTTGATATGTGCTCTAATCTTTATTATCCCCTTTCTGTTGACTTTGAGCTAGTTTGCTTTTTTCCTAGTTTCTTGAGGTGTAAAGTTAGTTTGTTTACTTGAGATCTTTTTTTTTCTTACTATAGGCATTTATCAATATAAACTTTCCTTTTATGCATCTGCAAATTGCTTTGATGCATCTTATAAATTTTGGAAAGTTATATTTTTATTTTTGTGATACTCAGGCAATGCTATAAGGAAAATAAAAATCAAGAAAATATGACACCACCACAGGAACTCAATTTTCTAGTAATCTAATTCCCCAAAATATAGAGATGAAATGCTTGACAAATAATTCAAAATAATAAGAGAAGCTCAGTGAGCTACAAAGCAACACAAAAAGATAATATCAGGAAAATACATAAACAAAATAAGAAGATCAACATAAAACAAGAGACCAGTCCCTGCAGCCCCAGGCTCCAGTAGAGTCAGAGGCCAGGCCCACCCCCGCAGACCCAAGTTCAAGAATGGCCCAGAACCATGCTGCCCCTTGTGGGCTCAGGCCTCAGGATAGCACCCGCAAGTACAGTCTCCAAGCCCACCCCAGTCCACGCCAGGGGACACCAGTGTCAGGCCATATCAAGTATCTTTCCTAACCACAATGGTATAAAATTAGAAATTGATAACAGGAACAAAATTGGAAAATTCACAAACATGTGGAAATTAAACAATACGCTCCTGAACAACCAATAGGTCAAAGAAGAAATTCCTATTAATAGAACTTTAGAAGCATAATTACTCCATGAAAGGACTTATAGCCACAAAAAACTCACCTAAGAAGTAGAGCAAGGACTGAATAGAAGGAAAGTACTGGAGTCAATAAGGCTAGTGAGGTTGGTACAAAAAGGACACAAGATGAGAAAATATTGTGTGAATAATTAGGAAATCTAATTGTGGGGACTCAAAATAGAGTATTGGGTCATAAAAAGTGATTGGAAAAGTACCTCCTGATATACAAGAGTACTTCAAAAAGTTCACGGAAAAATGGATTTAAAATAATACAAATTTTCTCATGAACTGTTTTGAAGACCCCTCATATCTCAGAACTTTCTATAGAAAACAAAATCTTTTCAGACCGGTTCCCACTCACTGGCTGAGCGAGGCACGGGAGCAACACCGAGGGTTGCGATTCC
>NW_007731208.1:68496-84514 GCF_000696425.1 Galeopterus variegatus
AAATTTTCTCATGAACTGTTTTGAAGACCCCTCATATCTCAGAACTTTCTATAGAAAACAAAATCTTTTCAGACCGGTTCCCACTCACTGGCTGAGCGAGGCACGGGAGCAACACCGAGGGTTGCGATTCCGTTGCCGGTCCCGGTCCAGTACGGGTGCAACACTGAGGGTTGCGATCCATTGCCAGACACGGAAAAAGACAAAAAAGATAAAAAAAAAATCTTTTCTATATTTGAATAATTTGAGTCCAATGTATTTTGAAATTTTTTTTCCTTTTTTTCTACTCGGTTCCTAATATTAAGTGAAAGTAGGCAGAATAATCTGAAAATATGGCAGAGTGTTCACACTCTGTAGAATTCAAAGAGAAAAACCAAGATCCTTTTTCCCATCTACATAATTAATATTTTAAGAATTACTACAAAAAAATGTTTTTAATGAACTCACTTGATGCTGAGTTAAACACAGACTAGAAAAACACTTTTGGAAAGCAATTTAAAAACAAGATTCATGAGCCTTCACAATGGTCGATTTCTCTTCTGGGATTCTGCTCTAACCTTGGGCAGAAAGAGAATACTGACAAATATGTCTGTGTCACTTTGGTATAGCGGTAAAACTGACACTAATCTTCCCATTACTCTGGGAAGTTTAGGTAAAGTAACCAAAGATGTGGACGCACAACAATTTCAACTTTTAAGCAAAAATGAATTGAAAAAGCAGAAGCAGAATAAAAAATTAAAATGTTAATAACATATATTTAAGTACTTCTCTTCTTTTTATAGAATATATTTTATATTAAATTTTTTTTAAAAAATAGCAATGATAAACCCCAAAAAAGTATCCATATTGGTTATACCAATATCCAATAATTTTTCCCACTCCTCTTGTGAACGCTTTGTCAATATCCCTTCTGGAATCTTGAGTACTCAGGCTGGGGGAGAATAGTCAGACCTGGGCCAGCCAGGAACCCAGCAGGGGGGTAGGAAAAAGTCTGTGTTCAAGTCCTTGGAGGTGGAGTGGAATGGGGAGTAAAGACTTCTCCCAAGAGGGTAATCGAAAGTCNTGCCAGCCAGGAACCCAGCAGGGGGGTAGGAAAAAGTCTGTGTTCGAGTCCTTGGAGGTGGAGTGGAATGGGGAGTAAAGACTTCTCCCAAGAGGGTAATCGAAAGTCCAGAGGGAAGTGTGCAGATTTCTCTGCACAACCCTTGGGAAGTAACTGGCTATTTTCAGAACCTAGATAAAGAAGGGGGCGTAGAAGAAAGCGGAGAGATCAGGGGCATGGCCTACCCTTGGCTGTCAGATAAATTTTTTCAAGTGTCCAGACAAGAAGCAACCACTGTAAGGAAAAGAGCCTAGATTTCTGTGGACAGCACCCCAATAGATATGTTCCAGAAAGGGGACCAAAGTCATTAGAAACAGTCTCTAAGTTCTAGAAACCACATTTGTCTTTTGGTCCACCCAGGGCTTCTCTTCCTCCCAGGTCTTGTCAAAAGTAGAGAAGATAAATTGATCTGGATTATGAGTCAAAGAATAAGAGAAACCCCAAGTAGAAGGCTCAGTTGCCTAGAACTCTCCTCTACAACAGGAAAGAAAATATTGGACTATTCCAGCCTGATTGGGCCTCCTGTCTTCAGGTAACCTTCTCTCCTGTCCTGATCCTTACACCATCAGCAGATCTCTTCAATTGATTACATCCATGTTACAGAGCCTGGTCATAACGTTGGGAAAGAAGGATATGGAGTCACCAAGGCCTTATAGAAATAGCACTGTGTCTGTGCACTGTGGAAGATGACAAAGAACAGAGGAGAGGAGCAGGTAGAATACAGTGCCTACCCAGAGGCCAGACATGCTGGCATTTTGCCTTCTGTGTGAGTACACCCCCGTATTTACAAACATTTCATTTAAAGCATGAAGAAACTTTGAGGTAGCTATTGCTTCCCCTTTGTATGCCCCACAGTTTCACAGATGAGGAAACAAAATCAAAAACAAAGGCAGAGAGATTACATTGCCTGAAGTCACCCACCCAGGAGTGGTGGAATTAGTATTTAAACCTAAGCCTGTCTTGCTTCTAATTCATGCTTATGTCACCATAACAAAATGTCTCTTTCAGAAGCTTTGGATCCATTTTCAGAATGCCTCTCCTAGGGCTTGCAGGCATGTCACCTGTGACCAGGTTAGGATACTCTCAAGTGGGCTGACCAAATATTTCTCTGGAATGTTACAGGACACATTTTAGGAGCCACAACCTAGCTCAGACCACCACTTAAGGTGCCAGTTGTCAACCTGATGGATATTATTTCTATATATGTCCATCATTCTCTTTGCTCTAGCCTAAAATTCAGGTATAAGTTTATTGGCTGAACTGCATCTAGCACAAATCAATTAGAAACCTAGGCCCTGGTCTGGAACTGATTCTTTTGTGGTGAGTAGCCACTCCCTTAATCTACCCTGACATTGGGTGATTAGACCATAATCCTAAAGCAGAACGGGACTTATCATGCTGTTTTTAGAGAACTTCAGACATTTTCCCTGTTATGTATAAAATTGTGTATTCCTTAGTATTTACCTTAAATCCCTGTCCCATCTATATGATTTTTGTGCTTTTCAGGAATCCTCTAAGATGTCCCATGTAACAGACAAACACAAGGAAATTATTCTAATTTGTAGGATGTAAATTTCTGTTCTACTATCTATACTGAGCAGTAAGAATTCAGAGAAAGGCAGCTGCTATCATGTGCAAAGAGCTTCACACTTATCTCATTTGTTCTGTACACTTATCCTTTGCACTATTCTCCCCATTTTGCACATGACAAAAGGGAGGCTTCTAGAGTTTAAGCAAATTGCCTAATCACAGAGTACATTGCCTGAAGTCACCCACCCAGGAGTGGTGGAATTAGTATTTAAACCTAAGCCTGTCTTGCTTCTAATTCATGCTTATGTCGCCATAACAAAATGTCTCTTTCAGAAGCTTTGGATCCATTTTCAGAATGCCTCTCCTAGGGCTTGCAGGCATGTCACCTGTGACCAGGTTAGGATACTCTCAAGTGGGCTGACCAAATATTTCTCTGGAATGTTACAGGACACATTTTAGGAGCCACAACCTAGCTCAGACCACCACTTAAGGTGCCAGTTGTCAACCTGATGGATATTATTTCTATATATGTCCATCATTCTCTTTGCTCTAGCCTAAAATTCAGGTATAAGTTTATTGGCTGAACTGCATCTAGCACAAATCAATTAGAAACCTAGGCCCTGGTCTGGAACTGATTCTTTTGTGGTGAGTAGCCACTCCCTTAATCTACCCCTTTGCTCTAGCCTAAAATTCAGGTATAAGTTTATTGGCTGAACTGCATCTAGCACAAATCAGTTAGAAACCTAGGTTGAAGGCCGTCGTCTGGAACTGATTCTTTTGTGGTGAGTAGCCACTCCCTTAATCTACCCTGACATTGGGTGATTAGACCATAATCCTAAAGCAGAACGGGACTTATCATGCTGTTTTTAGAGAACTTCAGACATTTTCCCTGTTATGTATAAAATTGTGTATTCCTTAGTATTTACCTTAAATCCCTGTCCCATCTATATGATTTTTGTGCTTTTCAGGAATCCTCTAAGATGTCCCATGTAACAGACAAACACAAGGAAATTATTCTAATTTGTAGGATGTAAATTTCTGTTCTACTATCTATACTGAGCAGTAAGAATTCAGAGAAAGGCAGCTGCTATCATGTGCAAAGAGCTTCACACTTATCTCATTTGTTCTGTACACTTATCCTTTGCACTATTCTCCCCATTTTGCACATGACAAAAGGGAGGCTTCTAGAGTTTAAGCAAATTGCCTAATCACAGAGTGAGATGAAGGTCCAGAATGGAAAATCTGGTTTGTTAGATGGCAAAGCTGTTGTCCTGAGCAGATATGTGGTGCTGCCTCTCCGGACTTCCTTCCCTCTGCTACCTTATATAACAGATTCAGAGTAACCTTACGTTTGAACCCCGAGTAAGTGATTTTGCATGTTATCACTTATTTACATGTTGAAGTACCCCATTCACATAATTACTAAAGAATCAGTTAGTGTTAAAAAAAAAAAAAACCTCTTGTGAACCATTTTAAAGTTCACACAACTTTCATATTTCTTAACACTCAGTAAATGCCTGGCCAAGAAGTAAGCAAACTCATAAAAACTTAAACTGTGGTCAGGACCTGAATTAGGGAGCCACAAAGCTACCCAGGGACACTTCTTGTGCTTATTTGCCATGGAAATGTAATTGCTATTTATATTTTCAACAAAAATTGAAATCTGCAAAGGCTTATTTGAGACAATTTGAGGGAATTTGGTGACTATAGTCTCTTCCCCTGCTTGCCTTCCACTCTGGTATAGACTAGAGATAGCACAGAAGGCTTTGCAGGAGAGAGGTTATCTAGGATGGGCCTTGAAGGACGGGGGAAATTTCCATAGATAAAGGGAATGTAACTTCTCAGCAAAAATATGGCTGTGTGAAGAAAGTCACTATGTAAGTGTGGGGTGTCATGAGACTTGCTGACTCTGCTGGGAATCTGATAAGAAAGATCAGGAGGGCAGGCCTGAGACAGGGAAGGACACAGTAGAATCTGCACACTCAGATTCTGAACTCTGAGGATGTGAAGCAATAGGATTCATTGCTAGATTCTTAGGAGGGGCATCAGAAGGTCAAGAAGTGGATAAGGCTTTCATAAGCAATGGCCAGTGCTTTAGTGCTGAGCTCCATCTCCTCAAAAAATAGATGGAGAAGAATGTGGTTGGTAAGAATGGTCTTGATTACTGTCCTATATCACTCCATTGTTTTTAGTCTCTGTTATCAGATGGTGGACAAAATGTCTAGTTAAATTCGCTTATAAAAATGCACCTCTTCTATTACCTATTTCAAATTATAGGTGATGCCCAGATTCTCACCAGGAAAATGTCTGTCCTTACAGTAAAACTTTCTTAAGGAACTTTATCTGTTCTTCATCCTGCTTAACCATGAAATCTGGGCAAACTTAAATGAGAGATATATTTCTCTGTGAAATTAGGTCCTGTGCCAAATATGTCAATTAGATTTGATAATCTGAACAAACCAATATTAAACCTATTGGAGAAAGGAAGATTGTACTTCACTAATATTTTCCTTAGTAAATTGCCCCCTTACATATTATCAGGTTTTGATAACTTATAAGATTATTTTTAAAGCACAGAATATACACATATACAAAGGAAAGAAAATCTAAAGCACCTGTAATCCCATCCACCCCAAATCAAATACTCATTAAACCTTGGTGTAAATCCTCCAGACTCTTTTCTATTTAAGGGTGTGTTTCTATATCACACACATACACACCCTTCATTGAAATTAAATCATAGTTTAATATGCCTCCTGCTATTTTCTCACTTACTGTAATATGATGTAAACATCATATGAGGAAATACTTTTCTAAAAATGTTATCAATGTAATTCTAATTCACTGAGTGTATGTACTAGAATTTTTAAAAATGCTTTATATTTGAACACATATTGCTCCAACTTTTCATTAATATAAAGATCAGTAATTTCAAACATCTAATCAGTGTGTGTTATTGGTATTATTAATGTTGTTATTGATCAGTGGTCAGAGACATATGCGGGCACTGGGCTAAACACATTATTTACATTATTTACATTATTTACACATTACATTATTTAACCATTACACATAAAACTTTTCTATATTTTTTATTTTCTTTAGGAAAAGTTTCCCAAAATAAAATTACTAAGTCAAAGATGATGTATAATTTTGGAGATTTCCACAGTGTCGTGGGGCAATTTAGCAGGAGGAATCATGAGCATGCCTGTTTCCACATTTGACAGTGGTTGTCATCATGGGTAACTTCTTTTGTAAAATATGTAATGTATTGATTTTCAAGTTGGCATTCAGAATTCTTCTTTATCATAGGTTCTGCCAGTTGCCCAGGATTGAAATGAGAATCTAGTCTACAGTTTCCAGAGGCAGTATCAGAGGAGTAAAAATCTAAAACTAAGAGCTCCTGTCCCCCGGACACCCCACAGCCCCAAGCATGGTCACCTATAATAATGCCTGCTCTGTGCCTAGCTCGTTCTGGCTCGTGGGCATCCCAGGACTGGAATCCCTGCACATCTGGCTCTCCATCCCCTTTGGCTCCATGTACCTGGTGGCTGTGGTGGGGAATGTCACCGTCCTGGCTGTGGTAAGGATGGAACGCAGCCTACACCAGCCCATGTACTTCTTCCTGTGCATGTTGGCTGTCATCGACTTGGTCCTATCAACCTCTACCATGCCCAAACTATTGGCCATCTTCTGGTTTGGTGCCTGTAACATTGGTGTGGATGCCTGCTTGACCCAGATGTTCTTCATCCACTGCTTCGCCACTGTCGAGTCAGGCATCTTCCTTGCCATGGCTTTCGATCGCTATGTGGCCATCTGTGACCCACTACGCCATACCTTGATGCTCACCCAGGCTGTCGTGGGTCGTTTGGGGCTAGCTGCCCTCCTCAGGGGGGTTCTCTACATTGGACCTCTGCCCCTAATGATTTACCTGAGGCTGCCCCTTTACCGAACACAAATCATTGCCCACTCCTACTGTGAGCACATGGCCGTGGTCGCCTTGGCATGTGGTGACACAAGGGTCAACAACTTTTATGGTATGGGAATAGGCTTCCTGGTATTAATCCCTGATTCATTAGCCATTACTGCTTCCTATGTGATGATTTTCAGGGCTGTAATGGGATTGGTCACCCCTGAGGCCAGGCGTAAAAGCTTAGGGACATGTGGTTCTCATATCTGTGCCATCCTCATCTTCTATATCCCCATTGCTGTTTCTTCTCTCACCCACCGCTTTGGCCATCACGTGGCTCCCCATATCCATATCCTTTTGGCCAACTTTTACCTCCTCATCCCTCCTATCCTCAACCCCGTTGTCTATGCTGTTCGCACTAAGCAGATCCGAGAGAGACTTCTCCACATTCTTAAGGCGGGGGCTCAACCCAGGTGACTGTTCTACACCTATGGGGCATGCAAATATTTGGTGATGACAGGAAAAGGTTCTGACTGGGGAAGCCCATGAAATTTTGGGGTCCTACCTGAACTGTGAGGTTAAGGGTCTAAAAGCATTCCTGGAGTCTATTCTTGTTTGACCATGGATTTTTCCATGCAGTGTACATCCAATATCTGAAAGCGGAGCGGGGAAATCAGTACATGAGTTTTTGTGGTACAATTCCCTTTTCTTACTGATTTAACTTTATAAAATAAGCACTGCAAGAATAAGTATACAGGCCACAGGAAGTAAGATCATTTCTAGCCTTTGCTTTTTTTGGTATAGAATTTCTAGTTTCCCTTTGAAGGTAGAATTATACTCTAACACCTCTTCAAAGACAGTTTATAAATTCTGTTAGTAAAAATCTGGAAGACTTCAACTGTGTTCACAAAATTTTCCAGCACTTTTGGCTAGCCCAAGAAAAGGCTTTTGTTGAGGCTGGAGAAAATGCATGTATGAGAAATCTTAATCTAACAAGACTTGGAATGAGACCTTACCTCCCACAGAAGTTAAAATTCTCAAACCAGGTCATTACCCCATTTGAATAGACAAATGAGCTTGCAAATCCCACATTTCCTCCTAATAATAGGGGTGACAGGGGGAGGAAGGCAGGACATCAGACTCTGGTTCAGAGGCCCTGAGATGGCATATGTATGTGGAGGACAGCAGTCTCACTGAAATAATGAAATGACATGGAGGGAAGAAGGCAACAGTGGGATTGTGAAGGGGGTTGGGGTAATAGGTAGGTCAAAGGTGATGAGAATATATGGAAGCCCAGGGATGGTTACAAACCATGACATGATTTCAGATCTCTGGGGAGCTTTTGTTGCTGCTTATTTTGTTGCAATTTGACCCTTTTTATTGATCATAAAGTTTCTATAATGAGATGACTACTCCAGAAACCTATAGAAATGTGGTAATGCATGAAAGGTGAAATGAAGCAATCAATTATAGTGATCCAGAATCATAGTTATATCCATTTTAGTTCTAAAATGTTTCAGATTTTAAACCATTTAGTCCTTGGCTTACAAACCATAACAATATCTAAAAAGGCTAAAGTAACTAATCTTAGGTTAAAAACAAGTCACTTTACTATTCTGAAAAATCTAAGGCCAGTGATTAAGTAAGAGCTAGAATATAAACCTACAAAAATAAGAAACTTGGAATAGCACAAACTTTTTTCTAAAATTTGGCTTAAACCCCTGACTAGTCCCAAATTTCTATTTTCTCAAAATCTATTCATAACTTCAGGGTTTTGGGGGGTCACATTTTATTAACCTTTCTCCATTTGGGGGTGAGGAGTGGTCATTTCCCCATCTTATCGAGGTCCCTACAGTCCAGTGCCAAAACTGAGCCCAATTATTTGGAGAAGATGGGAAGAGCTTCTATGAATATAATTTTAGTGCCAAATGTAATCTACTAAACTTTACTTGGAGTTGAGAAAAAGATACTACAGAAACCTCAGAGCTAGAGATTTCTCTTAGAGTGATCTCCTGGCCTGGGCATTAGAGAAGATGAAGGAAGATGGTGTTCAAATTCATCAGTAGAGCCAGTGCTGAGGGAAATGACCTGGAACTTTTGTCACAAGATAGCTCCTTGGTATAATGTCATAAAGCAGAGCATGCATATGGAGATTCAGGGCTCCTAAAAACCCATCATTAATTAAATCCAGCAGGATTAGTACTAAGAACTTCCTGGTAGAATAACTTCAGGAAACCCACAGCAAGGTATTTTATCCCTAGGAGGTCTCCTGGGTCTACCATAGACCAAGACCAAATACCAATCACCTCTAGCTTCTTCTTGTGTTGTTGAATGACTGGGGATAAAGAAGAGAAATTACCACCTGTATGTATGCTCCTGCTCTATCCAGCGATAACCACCCATAACAACACTTTGTTCAATCAGACCCAGGATATGAGCTTTGTTGCATTACATATTTAGCCCCATTGTTAGCTGTGGTCATGGCTGGGCTCTTTCATGTGAAAGGTTTATCTCAGAACAGGATGGAAGGGAATATGCACTAGAGAATGTGGTATGGGGATATTACAAATAAGCACAATAATCGAGTGTCTCTTATTCAAAACCAATGTCTTGTTTCTCCTTCACACAAATATATCTGTTCCTTTGCCATCACCAACACTTGGGGTAAAAACCATTATCAGTCCCTTTTGAGCCTCCAAGTCTTCATGGAAAAAGTGAACATTGGGAGACAGTTGAGGGAAAAGGCATTCTTGTGATTATTTGTAAAGGGCCATGTAGCATAGGTGTTTAAGTACTTGGACTCTGGATTCATAATAAAGGGCAGAGATGGATCTGAAACAGCATCTCAGACTTCAGACATGTTGTATAGTCTAAGCCTCAGTTTCCTCTTGTTGAAAACGAAAGCAATGACAGTAGTCCCTTATGGGTTTGTTGTAAGGACACAATGAGATAGGTAAGATGCCTATATAGTGTCTGGCTCATAAAGAAAAAACAACTTACCTTTTAATAATAGTATTTATTGTGCACAAAAAGGCCCTGGGAGCAGAGAGGGAAACAAGACAAGAAAGAAGAGTAACTGGAACAATTTCCTGGAAAAGCCGTATTGAATGTCCTCATCAGGACTCACTGATGAGTGTACTGACCTCTTCTGTAGAAGGCTCCCTCTGTTGCTGCTCTGCAGAAAGTTGTGAACAATTTCCTGGAAAAGCCGTATTGAATGTCCTCATCAGGACTCACTGATGAGTGTACTGGCCTCTTCTGTGGAAGGCTCCCTCTGTTGCTGCTCTGCAGAAAGTTGCATCAACAGAGCCAGCTTTCCTCTGCTCCCCTTGGATTCCCAGCACACACTCACATACATCTGAGGCTTTTTAATGAGTTACACTCATCTAATTAGTCTTGTGACAGTAAAAGGCTAAACACCTCTAGCCATTTCTTTTTGTCACAAGTACAAATATGTAGTCAGACCCAATTGTGCAAAAATGTAATTTACTTCGGTTTTCTTCCCCTGCTGGAATGGGGCTTATAGTAAAAATAAAATCAAATTAACTTACAGAAGATAGCCACTTCCAATCAAATCTAATCAACTTTAATCTTAGTCAACTCCAATTTATAATTGTCTGATAGGTTTAAAAACCCCCAGTAGTTTTCCTATCAACCTCTTCCTGGTGTTAGAATTAGAAGTGGTAGACTAATGGGTACAAAACTATGCTACCTACCCTAAGTGAATCATTGTGCATTACATGCATGTATTGAAACAACATACTGTACCCCACAAACATGTAAAGTACATGTTAAAGTATTTTGAATAAAAATAAAAATTAAAAAACTACAGTAGGAGATGTACTGACTTCTTACAAAATTGCCACCATGGCAATCGCACTAGGGGAAGAACGTCTTCTGCTTCCTTGATCCTCACTATGCTCTCCACATCCGTCTTGTGCTGGAATGTATGGTGCTCCCTCACATTGTGACCTCTGGGCACTGACCCATCTGCTATACTCTCTGGCACTGCTGATCCACTGAGATCCCAGTCATATCCCCACATCCCCCTGGCAGGGACTGGCTATTTCACATTTTCCTGGTGTTCATCCCTCATCCTAACTGCAGGACTCTGTGCAAAGTGGTCAGTGTGATCACTTTGCTCTCTCTCAGCCAATCACTTTGTCTCACTTGTGTCCCAGGAGTGCTTAGGATCCACTCTCACTCCTACCTTAAAGCCAAAGGAAGGTTTTACTTATGCAACAGTCTGCTTTCTCATTCAGGATGTTTCTGTCTTTCTCTGTATAGTTTAAAGGGACCATCCTTTATAAATTACACAATGTCCTGCCATTCCTAATTGTTTGGTCAGTCAGAATGGAGGTTTTTAGAGGAATGGTGTTTTTTCTTTTCTACCTTCATTTGCAAGTCTCCTGAAGTTATACCCATGGCATAGTGGTCTGTAGCCTGCTAGAGAGGCATAGTAAGAGGGACTGGCTTGTTCTGACATTGCTCTCTGGCTGTATTCTAGAAATATAGGTATTGGCCTTGAGAAATGCCTTTGAAGATCTGGGAATAAAAGTCGAAGATCTCAGGGGTCTAGATTTCTGGAAATATTGCCTGTTCAACACAAACCAGTATTGTACCTTTACTTCAGTGTCTTAAGAAAAAAAAAGAAGAAGCTAATATCCTTTTCAGGAAATAATATGGTTGATCACTTCTTTTGCTTCAGCAACTAGGGAAACTAACTCACTAGGTCCAAATGGAACAAATCAGCACTAGCCAAAGTGTCAAATTAATTACATTACTACCAGTGATGAGTTGGATGAACACCTTTCCTCAAGGACTCCTCCTTTCCAAGAATATTTTCTGGTTCTGTCCTGATTGGTAAAGAGAGTTGGATAGAGATGAGAGTGATTAATAGAGATACATAATAATTTAAGGAATAAAAGTACATGAGACAAAGGAATAAATTTCACTCACCCCTTGGCATAGATAGAAAGATAAATAGACATACAATAGGATAGGTAGGTGAACAGTTGAGAGGCAGATGGGCAGATAGACAGGCAGGCAGGTAGATTTCTACTAGAGGAGCCACTGTTATTCTCAATTTGGTTTATTCAAAAATTCTCAGATGCATCAAGTACTGTGGAGGCATTATTCTACGTTGTCTTGACCAAGCTAGAGTTTCCCAAATTCTTCCCCTGTATGATTCTCAGCTAGGGCTGGCCATAAGAGACAGTTTTGTGACATTAGAAGGCAGAAATAAAATAGCAACCATTATCCTCTGAAGTTCAGTGCACAGCAGTAGGTGCTGCAGCAGCTCACACTCCTTGTCTCAGATAGCCAGCTCACCTCGTTGGCTTGAAATATCATTTCCTAGTGATCTCTTCCTTCCATTTCTCCAAGTCCTGGGCCACGTGTGTCATGCAGCTCTATGGTAAAGGGCACCAGCTCCTTTTGAAAATCACCTGTACTGTCAAGGTTTGAGGTAGTGAGGGATGGAAGTGGATTCTGGGCTGTCCTTGCAGATCCCAGTCCATCCTTTGTGGTTGCTGTTTTATTCTTACTCGCCATTGACCTACATCTGGATTTTCTTCCTGACTGGTGGTCCTGCTAACCTAAGGTCTACTACCTATAATAAACTACTCATGTCAAGATCCCAGTCCATCCTTTGTGGTTGCTGTTTTATTCTTACTCGCCATTGACCTACATCTGGGTTTTCTTCCTGACTGGTGGTCCTGCTAACCTAAGGTCTACTACCTATAATAAACTACTCATGTCGTAATGTTCATAGCATTTCTGCCTCCCTGATTAAACCTAACTGACACATCAGGCTTTTCTATGTACCCACCCCTATCCAATCGAAAACAGGAAGGAAAATCTACAGTCAGCACTACTCAGTATACCTTTTTATAGAGGCATAAATTTACTTTTACCTCTTTAATGATTCATTTCACCTTCTTGTCTAATCTTTTGGGCAATAAGAATGGTATCTGTCCATAGCACTAGCACAGCTCACTTCTGGTTTTTTTTTTTCCAACCGGTAAGGGGATCGCAACCCTCGGCATGGTGTGGTCCGCACCAAGCTCAGCCAGTGAGCGCACCGGCCATCCCTATATAGGATCCAAACCCATGGCCTTGGGGCTACCAGAGCTGCACTCTCCTGAGTGAGCCATGGGGCCGGCCCACAGCTCACTTCTAAAAACTTCTTTCTCTCTCAGATTCAGAGGGTTTAATAGAAATGGGAACATTATGAATCTTTTGTGATTATTCCCTTGAAGAGCTGAAAAACAGATAAAGTTACTTTATTGTTGACCTATAACCTGAGAATAACTCATTTTTTAGATAGCCTCATTGTAGACTATATATTCCCACCATCCTTCAAGACTAAAGCCTCTCCTTAAGCATCCTAACTCCTAATTTGACCTGTCTCTTGGTGATCAGGTGTGTTCAGACATGACAACTTCCACAGTCTCTGAAATGTAACTGAGTGGACAGATGTTGTGGATTAAGGCTGTTTCTTCCCTGTTTCACTCAAGAATTCTCTCTACACAGGAACTGGAAGGTTTTTCACTTTCATGAATCCAAACACCTGCGCTATCATCCAAATTAGAGTCAGTTCTGTTCTCTGTTTGGCGCCATTAGCCTTAAACAATGGTGAGAAGTGAGAAGGAGAAACAAACTATGTCAAGCTGCCAACTTCCCTTGACAAGGCAGACAATCTAGGAGAATATTCCTAGGAATGGGTATTTTTTTCATGGCCAGAGGAGTTGGAGAGAAAGGCAGAAGGCCTGGACCCAGAAACAAAGGTGAACTTCTCATCTGTTAAAAAAAAAAAAAAGGTGACATTTCTATGGGAATTACTGGACCACAATGTAGTTCCTAAGAATTTTATCCTATTTAAAAAAAAAAAAAAGAAGAAGGCCATTTCTAAAGTGAATGTTTGTTCAAGTAAAGCTCACCCTCACTTGTAATTCCACACTTCTCCATTCTTCTTACACTTTGTTCCGGCTTGACTCCACACCTTATGTTGGGAGTTATATTTAGAAAGTGTTATTTCCACTTAAAAATACTTCATCACAATTACAATTGTATCTAATGTCTGGCATCTCAAGGATGGTATAGGAAAGTACAAAATATAGAGAAGTGTTTTACTATGGGACGATAACAAAAGTGACAAGCTAAAATAAAAGGTAAAAGTTAAGAGGTGTGACATGGGTTATTGCAATACAAGACTCTGGGTGATAAGATTTACTGTGCAGTGGTTACCAACTTGTCTGAGTCTGAGAGAGAACACATAAACACACTAGTTACATAAAGCAGATTTATTACATATATTACTTACAGATAGGCTGCAAAGGACAACAGAGGCCAAGTAGTCTGACAAGCTGATTCCCCAAGGCTCGGGAGAGCTGACTGGGGAAGGTGAAGTCTTGTCTGTGTATATTCTACTTGCACCAAAGCTGAGGGACCCTGCAAAGCACTCCATCCTATTTTATACCCTAAGAAAACATGGCAACTGGGTTAAAACATTGAAGGTCATCCTGTTTTTAGGGGGGCTGAAACAGAGCCCAGCTGCTCTAGCCAATTCTTCCCTATCTCAGGATATTGCATTCCCAGCACATTCTACAGTTATTCTTCAGAGGTACAAGCACAAAAGGGGGAAGAATTGAATCCTCGACCACCTGGAGGACTGTTCTGCTCTGGTAAGAGGACCTATGGCATTGGGAAATTCCTATGCCTGAGGTTACAAAACAGGAACTAGGGGGAAGCAGTGGCATGTACTTTAGAAAATATAGGAATTATCAATGGCAGATGTCATTTATTGAACATCTTTTTTTTTTTTTTTTTTTTGCCAGATACTATCCTAGGTATTTTCTGATCAAAATGAAGAGTCTAGATGTCTTCCTCTAGTTCTTATATCTAAATATCCCCTTTCCTGAAGGTGATTTTGCTGAAAATGGCAGAAGCTTAGAAGCATAGAACATCAGCCAGAGTAAGAGAATGAAAGAAGCAAGACACCAGCTCAGCTGCCACTGAAAGCTAGCCCATGCTCTGGACCCAGCTCCAAGGCTGTGCAATGTGTTCTCATGCCTCAGACACCAGAGCTACTGCCATACTGAGCTACCTTGCACTCCAAGCCCCAGAGCTAATGTCTTTATGCCCATGTGCATGCTCTGTGAACAAGCTTAGCTGCCATAGAGAGCTAGACCCCAGAGCTGAGCTCTGTGCACAATTGTGCTCCCATTCCTGACTGCTTTACAAGCCCCCACACCTTGCATACCATTACCAACTTAGCAGCATAGTGCCTGCACCCCAGGCACTGGTGTCATTACTACCCCAAATCCCAAAGCTTTAGTTGCTCCATGAATGCCATGCTTCAGGTCTCCACAGGCACCACTCATCAAACACTGTTGCCACTGCCAAAGCAAAAGATCCTGCAAGCTGAACTCAATGCCAGAAATAATCCCCTCAGCCACCATTTCCCCAGGGGGGAGAAGGAAATTGGGAGAATCCTAGCACCCATGCCACCAAAGACCCCAACAACCCTCACCACTGCTGTGGACATCCACAGAGTGAGCCACGGAGGATCTCTGCAATTTTTTCAACACTGACATCAGCTGACAGAGCTACATGGAAATTACACTGCTGTGCCATCACTGGTGATAGAACTGCTGAATTTCACCCAGCCAGTGCCCTCACACCTACATATAGGGGAAGGTATTTCCCCACCAAAACCAGGCCATAATGTCTGGAAGACATAACTGCTCCACCAAGTGTGCAGACATCAACATAAGGCAAAAAGAAACATGAAAAACCAAGGAGTCATGCCACCACCATAAGAACACAATAATTTCCCAGTCACTGACCCCAAGGAAATGGGATCTATGAATTACTGATAAAGAATTGAAAATAAGGGCCGGCCCGTGGCTCACTCGGGAGAGTGCAGTGCTGATAACACCAAGGCCCCGGGTTCGGATCCCACATAGGGATGGCCAGTTCGCTCACTGGCTGAGCGTGGTGCTGACAACACCAAGTCAAGGGTTAAGATCCCCTTACCGGTCATCTTTTAAAAAAAAAAAAAAAGGATTGAAAATAATTGTTTTAATGGAGCTCACTGGACTTCAAGAAAATGCAGAGAAATAACTCAACAAAAATCAGAAAAAAACAATAAATGAGAAAAGTTAGAAATTTAACCAAGAAATTTTTTTTTAATGTTGGAGTTAAAGAATACAATGAATGAAATGAACAAATTCAATAGAGAATGTCAAAAAGAGAACTGATCAAGAAGAAGAAAGAATCTGAACTTGAACACAGAGTATTTAAAAACATACATTCAAAGGAGAAAAAAATAAAAAGAATGAAAAAGGAAAAAGAAAACCTCTAAGATTTATGGGACAACATCAAGAGAGCCAATTTTTGAATTACAGAAGTTTAAGAAGAGAAGAAAGAGAAATCTTATTTAAAGAAATAATGGGTGAAAACCCCCAAATTTGGGG
>NW_007731208.1:85280-86819 GCF_000696425.1 Galeopterus variegatus
TGATCAATGGCTGCCAACATGGCCAGAAAGAGGTACATGTAAAAACATACATTCAAAGGAGAAAAAAGGAAAAAGAATGAAAAAGGAAAAAGAAAACCTCTAAGATTTATGGGACAACATCAAGAGAGCCAATTTTTGAATTACAGAAGTTTAAGAAGAGAAGAAAGAGAAATCTTATTTAAAGAAATAATGGGTGAAAACTCCCAAATTTGGGGAAAGATATAAAATCCAGCTACAAGAAGGTCAAAGATCTCCAATCAGACTCAATCCAAATAATTCTAGACTAAGACATATTGTAATCAAACTGTGAAAAATCAAAGACAGAGAGGATCCTGAAAGCAGTAAGAGAAAAGAAGGAAATCATATATAAGGGAGTTTCAATAAGGCTAACAGAAACATTAGAGGCCAGATGACATACTTAAAAGTCTGAAGGGAGAAAAACTATCAAATAATTTACTGGACAAGGTATCCTTCAGAAATGAAGGAGCAATAAATACTTCCTCAAACAAACAGAAGATGAGGGACTTCATCAACACCAGACCTCTCCTACAAGAAATGCTTGTAAATCTCAGTGGTTTGCTACAAAAACAACAAAATCTCCTTGTTCATGTTATATGAACACTGTGGGTCAGCTGTGGTTATGCCACAGGCAGAGAGTCAGATTAACATCTGCTCTATGTACCTTCTCCCTCATGAGTCTAGGCTGAAGGATAAACCCTGATTTGAGATATGCTCATTCTTATAACAGACAGGAAGAGTGAGAGAGAATAAGCCAAGCTAAACAACCATATTTTAAAGTTTTTGGTGCTTGAGGCACATTTCAAGACTACTCAAGTTCCATTTGCCCAAATCAAGTCACACAGAAAGGTTTAAAATTAGTGTAGTGAGAAAATACCTCATCCCATGATAGAGATAGGAGAGTAAATATCTGTGAACAATAATACAGTCTGCCATAACTACATTTTGTAACTATTTTCTTATTTTTCTTCAGAAGTCTCAGCTTCAAGAGGGCAGGGAGTTATTACTCTTTGTTTCCACAGTCCATAGTTCAAAGATGATATTGGATTCTTCTATCCATTAATTCTAAGCTTTTTTTGGAGACAAAAGACAAATGCTTGTAAAAAGTTAGATACATGATAATATAAATTGATCTAAAGGGATATCAGAGGACTCCTTTGCTAAGTGTTCAGTAAAGGCATTGGCCATGAGTATGGGTCAGAAAGGAAATCAAAAAGGAATTGACCTAATGGAAGGAAAAGGTCACCTTTTAAGTAGATCTGTCCCACTGTGGAGCCAATCACACTGGGAGATAGTGTGCTAAAAAAGAGTGGCAGAGTCTGGAGGCCATTTATCAGAAAATATGTAGAAGTAATTTCAGTACTAGAAGAGGTGCTGGCCTTTGGGTGACAAAATTTTTGGTTCAATTCCTCATTCATTTTCTGGATGAAAAGGTCACCAAAATCTCAGCTACTTGGGTCAATCTCATCCAATATTCCTACTGCCTTTCATCTAGATGACAATATCACTTTGGAAGGTTCT
>NW_007731208.1:88097-89197 GCF_000696425.1 Galeopterus variegatus
GCGTAGAAGTTGATCTCCCGATCCCTGAACCAGAAAATGGCAAGCATTTTGGGCAGGGTTGTAGAAGAGAGGACTAAGTCAATGCCTGCTAACATGGCCAAAAAGAGGTACATGGGTTCATGAAGGGCTACATCAGCCCAAATAATGAAGAGAAGGGTACAGTTGCCGAGCAGTGCCAGAGTATAGGCAAAGCAGAAGGGAACAGAGATCCAGATGTGAAGGTGCTCCAAACCAGGAATTCCTACCAATAAGAAGGCAGCTGGATGGGCTGAGGTGATATTGGAGGCTGACATGGCTCCTGGAAATTCTCATCAATTCTTACATGGCCTCTTCACCTCCTGTATATACTTTCTATAGCATATATGATTACAGATTTCAACCTCTGATGTCTCACCTGTGCCCATTGCTAGACCTTAAACAAAATAAGCTAGTAGTCCTTAAAGACATGGAGAAGCACAATCCATGTGTTCTACCCTTAGGGAACTTTGAATCTCATTGAGTAAATAGAATATTAAATATCCATAGACTTGATATCACAAGACAGCTTTCATAAAGGAATGGAGAATAGGTATTGTTTTCTGTGTTTCTTGGTGATGTCAGGAATACCTTGAAAAAATAAGAAAAGATATGTTTAAGTCAATTCATTTCTTTAGTGCATACATTGGTACCATTGTACCTTCCAGTCATGCTAAACTTCCAAATACAAAAGCTGATTTTTTGTCTTGAAATTTCAGACTTGGGTCCATGTTTAAATTGAGTAAACACTGCAGTTTCTAATATCTCAATTAATCACACCATCAGTATATTTTTCTCTAGAATTACTCTATTTGGTATGATTGTCCCTAGCCATATGTTGCTACTTAAATTTAAATTTATACTTAATAAAATTAAAATAAACATTTAATTCCTCAGTCATACAAAACACTTTCCAAGCACACACTGGTCACAAGTGACTAGTGGATGCCATACTGGAACATTCAGATAAGAATATTTCCATCATTGCAGAAAGTTCTGTGGTACAACACTGCTCTAGAATATATCTTCCAGGGCCGGCCCGGTGGCGCACTGGAGAGTGCGCCGCTTGGGAGTGCGGTGGCACA
>NW_007731208.1:90197-99858 GCF_000696425.1 Galeopterus variegatus
TCCGTTGCCGGACATGGAAAAAAAAAAAAAAAAAAAAAAAAAAAAAAGAATATATCTTCCAGATCCTATCAGTATCTACAAATCTCTGTAAATTCAGCCTTGCCTCCAGCTTACTGAGAAAATGAAGGCATTTTTTTTTTTGGTTCTCCATTGAAATTCCTGTTAATCTGTGTATTTACGTGGCTCTCCCTCCACCTGTGTTCCAGTGCCTTCATTTTCATCACAGGAGAACTCTCTCTCATCTTCAGTAGGACCGACTTCCATCGTTGTGACAAATACCCTTCATTATTAACAATTTTTCATCTTTTCCAACTTCTCTTGAGATTTTTCTCTTCTTTCTGATCCCTAAACACTAGAGTCACCCAGTTTTTACACAGGCACTCCCCTCTTCTTTTATAGCTTACACTTAATATTCTCTTCTTTTATAGGACCTCTTATGAAGATTAAATGAGATGATGCATTTAAAACATTCATCACATTCGCTAAACAAAAGTACTGAAAAAAACTTGGTCTCTTTTTCAAAATAGGAAAACTAAGTTTTTGGAAATTTAACACCTCTAAGATATCATAGTTAATAGTGTCAGGCAGCCATGCTTTAGTTCTAGCTTTCCAATTCCAATGTCCTAAATAACTAGTCTTACTGCTTCCACCTAGATAGATGTCCTATAGGAAACACACATTCAACATAACCTTACTGAAAAGAAATTAATTTTTTTTGCATAGGGTAAGAAAATATTTTAGAGTCTGAAGGTCTTGGCTCAAATCATGACTGCCACATATTCTAATGCACAAATCACTTATCTCCTAACTTCTGTTTCCTTCTCTGTTAATGTGGAATAGCACTGCTCTACCTTTGTTTGAGGGCTGTAGGAAGGTTAAGTAGGATTATGTACAAAATCTTTTTGTATAGTTCTTTAGTCTTTACAGAGCCTTATTTGTCATTTATCTCTTCCTCCACAGAGCTCTATTACTTTAAAAATTTGTTATGTTAATTAATCTACCATGATTTTATATCCTTCTCCTTTTATTACTAAAAATCTCTGCTTCTCTTCACAGCAAAACCTCTAGAAAGGTCTATATTCAGTCTCAACTCTCTCAAATGTCATTCAATCTGGATTTTACTTTTTTTTTTTCCTTTTTGTCTTTTTTACTGACCGGCAACAGGATCACAACCCTTGGTGTTGCGCCCACACCGCGCTNGGCGGGAGTGCCACCGCACTCCCAAGCGGCGCACTCTCCAGTGCGCCACCGGGCCGGCCCTGGATTTTACTTCTATTACTTCCCTGGCATTGCTTTCACTGGAATGACAAATGACCTCCATGATGATGGTCCCACAGTCACCTACCTGCCTTCATGCAACCTGACCTCTCAGCAGAAAATTTTTATCTGAACTGACCACTTTCTCCTTTTTAAAACCCACTTTTCTCTTGGGTCCCATGATATTCTCCTTTTCTACCTCACTAGCTTCTCATTTCATTCTCCTGCTTCTGTCCTACCTCTAAATATTGAATTTCCTTAGTATTATAACTTTAGGTCTTGTCATATTTTATATTCATACAACATTCAGTAAATATTAAGTAAATTTAATAAAAAATATTTAAATATTTTTACTAAATAGGTTAAGGAAAAATCCATAAACAAAACAGACTGATCCATTAGTAGAAAAAAAAATCTAAAAGTTTTAAAAGGATAATAAAATGGTGATTAAATTACATAATATGATAAAAAGGTATTAACTGCTATAAACAACAACAAAAAAGTACAAAAACAAAAGAAGGTGCTAAGAATAGGGAATCGTAGAGTAGAGGGACGGGGGAGACAGCAATTTTAAATACTGAGATCACTATAGGCATCGGTGAAAAGGGAATTTGAGCAAAGGTTGAATGAGTTAAGAAAATACCTTAGCTTATTTTCTTTAAAAGGCAGAACCTGGGATTCCATTAAGATGGTGTATATGGGAAAATTATACCAGTGAACAAGAATGGAAAAAAAGAGTGAAACAGGAAAACAGGGAAGGCAGATCCAAAAGTCCATTACCGAGCTGGATAATGCTGTGTACAATTCCATGTAAAGAACCATGTAGAAGGAACCTCAGAATTTTCCACTCCAGACTTGGAAAAGGGGAATATTTATTCACTGTCTTCCACTTCCATCCCCGCCCTGATACCCTGGTCAAGAATTGAGCCAAATGGTTTTAGTTTCCTCACACTTCCAGATTCACATATGCACCAAAACAGCTGAGTGGTCTCCTTCAGGACAGCAGAGGAGCAGAGAAACCCTGGGGCGGGACGCTGCGAGTAAAGCTGCATCTGCATTCAAGTGGTTGCAACAGCAATGGCTACAACAAAAAGGGGAGGTGAGAGGATGTGAGACAGGCATAAAAGATGTGGAATATAGGGAGCTATGCTTGAGTGAAGAACAGTTTAAGAAGAAACATGCCTAATGTTCAAAGATCAGGAAAGCAGCCAAAGTAGCTAAAATGAAGTGAATGAGCAGAAGAACTGCAGAAGTCAGAAAGATGGGTCCGGATCGTATACGGCCTTGTAGTCCTTTGTAGAACTTTTCAAAGGCCCTTCATTTACCTCAAAGACTTTCTTTTCATCGGAGAAGATCTGTATTTGATTTATACTTTCTTCAGCATTTGCTCTGACCTCGATGATGAGACTAGCACAAAGAGGCAAGAGTAGAAGCAGGGAACAGGGTCTGGAGGCTCGTGAGGTAATGCAGGAAAAAGAGAAATTTGGCTCAGAACCAAGATGATAGGGTATGTGGTGAGAAGTAATCAGATTTTGAATATATTTGAAAAAAGTGCCATGGGATTTTTTGACAGATTGCATGTAGATTTCAAGAGAAAAGGGAGTCTGAGAAGATGCCAAGAATTTTGGCATGAGCAACCAGAAGGAAGAAGTTGCTGTCAGTTGAAATGGGGAATATTATGAAGGGGGAAATCAAGATTTCAATTTTGGTCATGGTGAGTTTGAGATGTCTATCAGAAATTATTCAGGTAAAGATATGATATGTTTACATATGTATCTGGAGTTTGAGAGAGTATTTATTTGGCTGCTGATATAAACTTGGGCTCACTGGAAAATAAACAGTATTTAAAGCCATGAAACTGGTTGAGATCACCAACATAGTGAGAGTTCATAAAGAAAAAAGAAACTAGAACTGAATCCCAATATTAAGAATTTGGGTGGGGAAGGAGCTGGGGCACATGAAGGAGAAGACAGCAAAGCAGACAAAGTGCCAACTATTAAGATAGAAAATACCTAGGATAATGTGCTGTCTTGATAGGCTATTGAACACAGCATAGAAAGAAGGAGGGAATTATTACTATATAATAATGCTACTGATGATTCAAAGTATTTAAAAACAGAGAATTGGTCCTGTGTTTAGAAATGCAGAGGCCTGGATAACTTGATAAAGCAATTTTGGTAGAATAGTGGGAGGCAGAGTCTGATTTAACTGAATTAAGATAAGAAAAAAAGGAGATACCAGAGTCTGTTAACATAGGTACCCCTTTGAGGAATTTTGTTCCAAAGGCCAGCAAGTAAGTGAAGCACTGGCTGCAGTGGGAAATAGAGTCAAGGACTGTGTGTGTGAGTGTGTGTGTGTGTGTGTGTGTGTGTGTGTGTGTGTGTGTGTGTGTGTGTGTGTGTGTGTTTGTGTACCCATTCCAGAAATATAAGAAAATGGAAGGAATACTGCTTCAGAAAAATCCTTGACCATTGCCCTCTTTCTATATATTCTATTTGTTTAGCATAGATTTACTTGCAATATCTAAAACCTCAAATATAAATATAAATATCTTACCTTATCTCTAAGCTTCAGACTAATATATCCAACTGTCTGCCTAATACCTCTATATATCAGTCTCCAGATATCTCAAACTTATCATGCTTGACACAGAAATCTTGACTTCCAAGTGCCACCCATATCTCAGAATATAATATCCGGTCCAACCGATTGCTCGACCTAGAATCAAGTCATATATTTGGTTCTTTCCTTTCTTGTACCATATTCATCAGCAAGTACCATTATCATTCTCCATAGTAAATCTCAAAGTTGTCTGTTTCAATCACTACCACCCATACTCCAGCCACCATCATCTCTGATCAACTACTGCTATAAAAGACTCCTAACAAGAATTCTTTCCTGTTTCCCTGAGTTCCAGCTCTGTCCACAGTCCTCAGTCTGAAATACAAATCTGGGTCCTCTCCATTAGCTTCGGGCAACTCCAGTACAGCCTTCTCTTCCAGTCAGAGGAGTTTGGGAAGGATAGATGTAGGAAGGGAGCAGCTGGTTTTATCCTCACAAACCTCTGTCCTTTTCCCAAAAGGACTTAGAAGCAGAAATTGCTGCACTTGGAGAGAGTCCTCAGGGACTCAGGAAAGGCTCTGACCTTGTCTCATGGAGTTGGTGCAAGGAAACTCCTCTGACCCGGGGCTCACACCCCAAGGGTTTCCTACAGCCCATGCCTCCTCCCCATTTAGTGGTACTAAGTCATGCTTCCAAGGACTCATGCCTTACTCACCAGCAGCTGTGAGCACTTCAGGTGGGGCCTACTTGTGCCTTGATCTTTGCTGTGCCTCTCCTCACACTTACCACCTTTTTTGTATGTCTCCTAAGAAAGACAGCCTCATGAAAACACATGCACTGCAACCAACTCCCATCTGAGTATAACCTGGAAGGGCAGGAGTTCCAACCTAACCATGTCAAGGTCATCCATTAGGTGTTTTATTTTGCATTTATATCACATATTAACCTGAGCTATGCATTAATATCCAGCTTGTGACCTTGGTATGGCACTTCTCTAATCCTTGATCTGTTTTTTTATCCCTAAGCTGAAGATAACATTTACAATTTTTTCTACCTTTCTGGGTGGATGAGAGAATCTAAGTATATAATTGACAGGCCATTATGAATGTGATTAGTTGTTATTAATAATCACTAACCATCTATAAATAATAAAGGGTGGTCTCTCTATCTATAGCTAACTTTAATGCCTGATATTTTTCAGAGAAGGAAGCTGGGTTCCCCATGGCCTTTTCCTGTCCTAATTCCCCATAATACTTCTTAAAAAGTGATCTCAGAGCCCTGTACCTCAGTCACACCCACTCCCCTCCCTCAGAGGTGTCCTGGACCTAACTTCATCCTTCCTAACACTTGCCCCTCAGTGGGTGTGGACTCAGCCCACCCCCTATCATAAGTCCAGTCCCCTGGGATTCTGGGATAAAGTGGAATTCCTACATAGTACCTTTAAAGTTCAGCCTAAATTCATCATGCATAGCCAGGACAAGGGGATATAGCCTATGTTAAAGCACCTTGCTGAAATCTTATGTGGCCAAAGTTGATGTCAGAGGCAAAAACAAACAAACAAAAGATAAATCAGCCTTGGTCTGAGGGGAAGCTCATGATGGAACAGAGGACACCCTGGTTAAGTTGGACCTACCATGCTCATAGGAAACAGGGACTGGGGCTATGGTTGCGGTGGCTGAGGTGACATAGGCTTGATTGAGTAAGTAGGGCTTGGAGTGAGAGCATCTGGACCAGAGCCAGACAAACATGCAGGGTTTGAGGAAACAAGCACCTTACTTTTGCCCCTGACTCCAGAGGATATCAGCATGACGTCATGGGGGCAGGGATGAAAAGTGCAGAGGGTCAGAGTGAGCCTGGCTCAGGTAACTGTGCTGGAGATCGCTTCTAGGATAGTTGAACACTTCAGCTCTGTTTAAGCACTTTACTCCTTCTTCCCTTGTCTTTCGTATGGTCGGTATTCTTTGATATTTATCTATTTATTTACCTTTTCTCGTGTTCTTCATTTCCTGCAGCTTGTCCACATTTCTATCTGGATCATTTTCCTTCTGCCTGAAGAAATACTTTTAGTTCTGCTTTTGTTGCAGGCCTCATAGTTACACATTCCATCAACACTTGTAAATAGAACTCTTTCAGTCATCTTCATGAGTGAGATATTTTCACTAGGAATAGAATTCTAGCTGGGCAGTTCTTTTTTTTTCACCCACTTTAAAACAATCCGTTGCAGCCTGCCTTCCCTTGCTTTTGCTGAAGTAGCTGTCAGTCTAAACCATGTTCCCTAAACTGTAATGCATTCCTGCTCACAACCTGGGCTACTGGTAAGACTTTTTTCTTTCATTATTTAATTTTTGCACTTCTCATATGTGTTCAGGTATATGTGCTTGGAGTTACTTGTGATTCTTTTTTTTCTAGCCCCAGGGCTAGAAATTTTTTTCAATTTCATTTATGTTTATTTTTGTGGAGTACAGTGTGTCGTTTCAATACATTCATATCCTGCACAACAATTCACTTAGATAGATAGTATAGTTTTGTCCCATTAGTTTACCCCTAATCTTGCCCCCCATCCCCACCCCTCACAGCCTATGGTAACTATTATTCTACTCTTCTTTTTTTTTAACACACAAAAATTAACATCCTTACTGCAAAAAGAACACTTAAAATGAGGTAGAAAAATCTAAGCAGAAATTTGGTGAAGGACGTGAGTGGATAAGTCACACACCCCGAAAAAACACACGTAGTTAATAACCACATGCTAGGATCTAGTTGCAGCTGGGGGCAGGGCTGGCCCAGCCCCCACCTCAGGATCCCAGGCATCAGCTGGTTCCATTCCTGGCCTGGATGTGCGGAGAGGGCAAGGCTAAGTTCCACAGCCCCGTCGCAGGAACCCCAGGCATCAGGTTGGTGCCGTTGCTGGCCTGGATGTGTGGCAGCAGGGGCAGGGCTAAGGCTCCGGTCTCTCAGGACCCCTGGCTTTGGGATGGCACCATTGCAGGCTTGGATGTGTGGCCATGGGGGCAGGGCTAAGGCCCATGGCCATTGAGTTTCAGGAACTCTGGGCATCACGCTGGCTCCATTGATGGCCTGGATGTGCCTAGCTGTGACTGGTGATCACAAAGGACCTTGTGGGCACTGTAAGGACTTTGCAATGTTCCTTCTTTCTCTCAAAGTAAAAGCCTGAGTTTTGAACAAAGTAACATTATTTAACATATTTTTTAAAGTTTTCTCTGGCTTACATTAAGAGAACAGCACAAAGAGGTAGGGGTAAAAGGAGGATTAAAGAGTCTATTGGATTAATCCAGAGAAGGTAGGATGGTGTTTCTGAATGAAAATGGTAGCAAAGTATGTAGTGAGAAGCAATCAGACTTTTTTATTTATTTGAAAAAAGTGCCAATGGATTTCTTAAGAGTGGATACAGAATATGAGAGAAAAAGTGTTCAAAGATAATATCACTTCTGGCTTGAGCAATAGGAAGGAGGGAAGGCGTTGTGGGATCACTAAGGGGAAGATCTCACACTCAAGCACTACTCAAGTTCCTACCACTGCATGGATGGCATGCAGCTTTGTGTCCTAGTTTGGGAATGTTGAGATGTCCTAGTTATTGGGCGATTAGAAATATCGAAACTATGCCCAGACTACTGCATCAAGTTTCCTGTATCCTAATCTTGTCCTCTTTGTATGAGGGTAAAATTTTATGTACCTGTAGGCTACTCGTATTTATTATTTGTGGTGTGTTTGTGTGCCAGACTCCAATGAGCTAATACAGAAGGTAATTTTCCTTTTACTATCTGTGATTTGTCCTGGTCTTTGTATGAGGGTAAAATTTTATGTACCTGTAGGCTACTCGTATTTATTATTTGTGGTGTCTTTGTGTGCCAGACTCCAATGAGCTAATACAGAAGGTAATTTTCCTTTTACTATCTGTGATTTGTCCTGTTTGTGCTGATGTTAGATGTATTACCTGGGTATAGGATCCTTATCCTACTGGACTTGTACTGGAAACAATACTATTTTTTCTTTCTTAGGGATGGATACGGCCTGAAGACTGACATCATTCCTTGAATAAGTTAACAGGAGAATAAGCAGATCTTTCTTGTTGGAAGTAACTTATTTTAATGCATGCTGCTCTCTATGTATATTTAAGTATCGTTAGTGTCTAGTATTATTTTTAGGCTTACTACCTACCCCCAACTATGCTCAGAAGAAACAATCAAGAATTTTTGACTACATTAGAAGTAATGTAGTACATCATTTCTCTGGGGTATTTGTTTTTATGTCAGAGGGAATTATGGGAGCAGAGGTGGAAATAAGGGGAAGGTGGACTCTAGGTTCTTGCTATGCCCTTTCCTCCTGGACAGCTTCCAACCTTCCACACCCTATCTTCAAAAGGCTTGGAGATTCTCTTTCAAAGCTAAATAATAGGGGTAGGTAAATAGATAAAGATACATGTAGAGATGGAGGTATATAATTCCTAAGCAATTCCTTCTTGTCTCTGAGGAAACAAGAAGGTCACAAGATAAAAGTAGAGCAAGACATTTGTGGAAGATGGTATATGAGGACTTGTCTGAAAAGCCCATTTGTGTTGTCAGGATTAATGGTGAGGGAAATACCTAGTATGTACATTTACATGGGACAGGGGAAAAGAGAGAGGAGAGAAACACAAATCAATATTCCCACTTCTTAACTGCTTTTTCTTGCTTGTATTACTTCCACTATGCCGGGCCTTGGGATGAGGAGTTCACAGAACAGAATCTGTTTTAATTATCATTCCCTTCTATGCCTATGGACATACAAATAAGTGCTGCATCCCCACCTTAACAGTCTATGTATCCCAAGCCCCTAGTACAGAATTAGCTAAATTAGTGAATAAATGAGCAATTCACATTCTTGTTGAAAACATAGGATGCATCTCTGTGCAAAGAAAGAGTTACATGATATGTAAAGAAAAGTCAGAAAACTTTTTATGCAAAGTGTTTAATGAGAAGGATTCGTCATGAAGATTGAGAAGTAAAAAGAAGACAAAGAACACAGAAACTGGCTACGTTGAAGAAATAACTTTCTCACTTAGCACCTGCAGGCCCAGACTGCTGCAAACTCCCCAACACTGGGACTGTTAAGCCAGAAGCTGTGCAGCACCTGTCAGAGTGATTGGGGAAGTATTCCCACATCAGATGTACTGTTGGTCCTCACCAAGGTCCTGAGTGGATAGTTCACCACATCCCTAATAACTCATGACAGAAACTCAGATCTTCACAATCTCTTAAGTGGAAGCATCTTTGTGCCTTTAGGTAAAGTTCCCAGGAGGCCAGTGGATCAAGACTCTGTCAAGTTACTGATAAGAGTGAAGACTCTGTGGAAGTCAGCAAAGCCAGCAGGTTAAGTCCAGAGACTACCGGAGGACACAGACCCTCAAGTTCTGAACAGACTGGTGGGTCTGTGAGTTTCAGGACATTATTTCTTTTTATTTTTTTTTTAATGCCAGGAAAAATCTAAACACGGAGACTCTGGCAGCCCTCTCCTTCTTATCATACCCTGCCCCCAACTTCAGCATGCAACCTGCCCCACTCTTTCTCCACCTGTCCCTCACTCTACTTTTACACATCCTTTTTCAGGAATAGTCCTAAGACTTGCTCACGAATCTGCTTGGTCTTGACACCATAGATGATGGGATTGATCATGGGTGGGAAGAGGAGATAGAAATTGGCAAAAAGAATGTGGACATGAGGGGCAGCCTTGCGAGCTACACGATGCATGACTGATGAGATGACCACAGGTGTGTAGAAGGCTAGGATGGCACCTATGTGAGACACACATGTCCCAAATGCCTTGTAGCGGGCCTCCTGAGAGG
>NW_007731208.1:100552-101958 GCF_000696425.1 Galeopterus variegatus
AGGATGGCACCTATGTGAGACACACATGTCCCAAATGCCTTGTAGCGGGCCTCCTGAGAGGCAAGCTGTAGAACTGCCCGAAGGATGAAGACATAAGACAGGATAACAAAGAATAAGTCCAACACCACAATAAACATGGCCACAGCGATGCCATAGATATTGTTGAAGCGGGTGTCCCCACATGCCAGTCTTACCACGGCCATGTGTTCACAGTAGCAGTGCGCAATCACCGGGCCCCGGCAGTAGTGGAAGCGTCTGAGCAGAAAGGGGAGTGGAGTCATTAGTGTCACAGCCCGGGCCACAGCGGCCATGCCAATCTTGGTGATAAGGGGCCCGGTCAGGACAGTGGTATAGTGCAGTGGCTTGCAGATGGCCACATAGCGGTCAAAGGCCATGGCCAGCAGCACTGCTGACTCCATGATGGAGAAGGAGTGGAGAAAGAACATCTGGACCAGACAGGCGTAGAAGTTGATCTCCCGATCCCTGAACCAGAAAATGGCAAGCATTTTGGGCAGGGTTGAAGATGAAAGGACTAGATCAATGGCTGCCAACATGGCCAGAAAGAGGTACATGGGTTCATGGAGGGCTGCATATGCCTGAATGATGAACAGGAGGGTGCAGTTGCCGAGCAGAGCCAGAGTATAAGTTGAGAAGAAGGGGATAGAGATCCAGATATGTAGGTGTTCCAGGCCTGGGATCCCCATCAACAAGAAGACTGCTGGATGGGTTGAGGTGACATTGTAGGCTGAGATCACCATGGGGAATTCTCGTCCTCCTTATCTGCTTCTACAGGGCCCTTTCAGAGAGAATTCAGTATCAGCAGAATTACAGTGCTCAAATTCAAACTCTGAACATTCATGTAGGAAGATTAGCCCTTATTCCCATTTTTAGACCTTAAAAGAAATTAGAAAATAATCCTATGCACCATATGAAACATTATGCATGCTCCTTGTCCTCAAGGTATTTATAAAATCTTTGTGTTGTCAGGGCATTAAATACCAATAGAACTAATATCACAAAGCAGCCTTATTGAGGAATCAAGTGCAGGAAGAGCTTTCTGTCGTCTGCATGTGTCCAAAGACAGCTCCATAAAGGATGTAGATTCCTGCTTAATTCAGATCTTACCCCAAAGCATTCACTGTCTTTCACTGTCCTCCTATTGCCTCCCAACTCAAATTATACTCCTAATTTTGGAAGGACAATTTCTGTCCTGAAATGTCAAAGTTGACTGTATGAAAAATAAATAAGCCTAGCACCTTCTAATAATTCACTTCCCTACAAGTTCTGTAGACTTTTTCCATCAGGGGTTCCATGGGTCCTTTTGTGACACTCAGAAATCTCTCCTGCTAAAGCCCTACCTCTAGTTCATTTGAGAACATAAGAAGCTCTTTTGCTATTCTACTTCA
>NW_007731208.1:103287-109108 GCF_000696425.1 Galeopterus variegatus
AAACTTTTCAAAGAAGCTGATTCCACTCTGGAGCAAATCAAAGTCTACAGGGCTCTGAGATAACAGCAAAGAGAACAGAAACCAGATGAGGCCTTGGTGAGACCTTGCATCTGACTCCTTACACCGAGCTCTCATAGTTCACGTCCCCTTCTCTCCTGCTTTTTCCTTCCCACACTCCATTCCCTCAACCCCCTCTTTTAAAAATCCTCAGTAAATCTGAGGCTTTGAGATGGGATAGCCTACCATTTCCTTCAGCTGAATACCCTGCCTCCCTATAACACCAACAATTTGACTTCCGAGTTGTTGTCTTTCCTCCTTGAGGGGGTGGGCAGCCATATCTGGGTTTGGTAACATGATGTCTTAAATCACTATACTCTTCTTCCTTTACCTTGTCACTTCGTAAGCAGTTCAAATCCAGCATTTTCAAGTTACAGAAATATAACTAAAACTCATTACCATGGTATAAAGAAAAGTTTAAGGACTCATAGACTTGGGCTAAAGCAATGATTGTGCCATCAGTCTACCAACAGAAACCAACATTCCTCACTGATATTTTTAAGGTTTTAGCTTCCTCACCTATAACTGAAGGTTGTAACCGTACCTTTATCTTACCAAGACCATTTAAGAAGGCAAATTGTATCATGCTAGGCCTTGGTTAAAACCTTCATGGATTACCATTGTTCTTAAGATGGAATCCACATCCTAACCCTGGTTTATAAGCCCCTGCATGGTCTGGTCACTACTCACTTCTAGCCTCACCTCCTTCCATTTCTCCCTTCATTATACTCCAGCCACATAGCTGCCTGCCAGATGCTAGCATTCATGGAACTCTTTCTGCCCCTGCGCTGTCTGTCGTACTGCTCTTCTCCTCTCTATGCCGTTTGTGCCTCCTCTAATTCACATCTCATTGTGTCTTGCCTGTGTCACTTCTCCCTTCATTATACTCCAGCCACATAGCTGCCTGCCAGATGCTAGCATTCATGGAACTCTTTCTGCCCCTGCGCTGTCTCCTCTCTATGCCGTTTGTGCCTCCTCTAATTCACATCTCATTGTGTCTTGCCTGTGTCACTGCAAAGACCTGCTTAGTTTTCTACCCCTGTTCAACCTATCCACTACAATGTAACAGAACACATATTTTATTTCTTTGCTGAAAATCACTTACAGGATCCCATTGCTACAAGAAAAATAATAATCACTCAACATGCTTGCAAATTTCCTCCCGCCTAAATTGTTGGCCTCACTTCTTCCATCCCTAAATACTTACCTTAGGTTCAACCACACTGTATTATCTGTCATTTCCTGAAAGTGCATGCTTGTAGCTCATACTATGTATCAGGAATACTTTCCTCTGCCCCCTGTCATAACTGCCCAAGATCCTGCCACCTGCTTGTGACACCTTCTCACACTGCTCCAGGCAAATTTTCTCAGTTGTTTCAATAAGGATCCCTAATGCACTGTGTGATTGTGATCAAGTAACACAATGAGGGTACAATCTGTACTAGCTTTGCATGTGTCTGTCCATTCACTGAGATGCTAGTGTTTTGAGTATAAGTACTGTGACTTATTCATTTCTGTATTCACAGACTCTATTGAACATAGTTGGTGCTTGATAAGTGCTTTTTTAAATGAGTGTATGAATGACTCCCTTCCTGGAGAAACTTGCTCCTCTCTCGCAGTTGCATAATATATCACTATATATGATCCAAACTGAGACATATCTCCTCAGATGTAAATTCTATAAAATCTCTCCCATCAGTTTTTGTTATCTGTATCAGAATAAAAGCCCTCTTCTTATTAGAAACTTCACCTCCAAGTCTAATGTAATCAGTTCATTTTCTCAGGCACTTAGCTTTGGTATGAACAGCATGGAAGCCTCATCATGACAAGGCTGTTTTTTTATATTTTCTGCCAGTATGTCCATGGTGTCCATATAGGTACTTACTAAACACTTCTTGACTTAATGAAAGAATATCCTCCTATACATGTTGTCGCCCTTATCCTAGGTGAATGTGCTTCTCCAATTCCAAACAGGTTTACCCTCTTCCCTGAGTAGCCTTGTCCACCTTGCATCTTGTGTGCTCCTGTTGACCATCACTGGCCCTCCTGTTTATTTATCCTTACACTTCAATTTCATAGCTGGCTTATTCTGTTTAAAATGCTTAATAATCCATCAATCTTTCCTCTTTTTCCAAGTTCAACTAAAACATACCTCTAGTCTTGTTCACAGTTCAATTCTGCTTATCTGGTCTCCTCCTGCCCAACACCCTCTTACTGGCTTGGCATGGAAGCTTTGTCCAGTCCTTATGTGACATTGTCTTATGTTTGTTTCCTGCTTCCACAGCCAAGATGTGAGCAAATGACAAAAGGAAGCCTATGTTATTTATGTCTTTGTCTCTCCCCAAAGTGCACGTGGCTCCATACTAGAGACTATTCAATCAGTGCTATTATCTATTTGGTAGGCCTTAGAATGATGGATTTGGGAAACTGAGTCTACAAATGGTCGTGGAAGAAGTAAGCAGCAGATCTAGAACTAAATTCCATTTCTTCTGACTCCAACTCCAGGATTCTGTCTACACGACCATGCTGCAAACATATAGCTAGCAGTTGCTGAAACCTTTAAAAAGCAAGTGTATCTGACCTGTCCATGCCCCCTCCTTATTTCAGGCTTTTACTTTTTTTTTTTTTTTCTTGGACTATTACAGCAGCTACAGTGGAGGTGGGGCAAGAACGTGGGGTAGGAGGGAAGTCAGTAGCTGTGACAAGAGGAGGGATGTGACTAACATGGTCTGGGTTATTCAGCTAAGGTTTCCTGGAGGTGGTCCCTAATGAACAACACAAAGGAGCACAGGCCTGGGAGGCAAGAAAGGGTTTCTTCTAATAATGGTGGTATAGGGGGATCTGAAGCTTATAGAAGATAAAAAGTATTTGAGGAGGACAGAAAGGTCTCATGTTAGATAGAGATGAACATTGCGGACACATCATGAGAATAATAGAAGAGACTCAGAAGGCAGGTAAAGGATAAGTTGTCTGTTTGGGGATGAGAAATACATGAGTTCTGCTCTGTGCACTCCATGGCTCAATCCCTCTCCCCATCCCAGCCTGTCCCCCTCAAACATTAAACACTCTTCTCCTGTCAGGTCACTGCTCAGACTTTGGGTTTTGCCTCTAGTGATTACTATTTTCAGTCTGATTTCTTCCATTACCTTAGTTATTCTGGTGTTCTCCACTATACCAGCTCGTATGTTTTGGCTTTGACCAGTGCCCCCCAGGTACCCTGTTCCAGCCCCCCAGGAGCCAGCCAATCCAGCATATGTCCCCTTCCCTGGTCTGCTTGCCCCTCACCCTGTCGATGTCAACTCTTACTGTGCCCTCTGAATTCCTGGCCTTCCCCTACTTCCACGGGCCCTTTGTACTCTCACCCATCAGCAAGAGGCTCGATTCATTGTCTGTAGGTCCAGGAAAAACTGGTGCAGTTTTTCTCTCTTATTGAGAGAACGGTGGGGAAAAGGGAGTTGGAAAGGGAGGGTCTGTCTGTATCCTCATCATTAGCTTCTCTTTTCCCAGAAGAGAGAGGAAACAGCTGGTCCTGTCCCTGAGGAACATCCCGAAGGCCGTGATGGGCCTGGTCTCTTCTCTGGGGGTGACTCTAGGGGCCTTCTCTGCCCCAGTCTGCAGCCTTCTGCGGTTCCTGCCTCTGGCTTCCTGCTGACCCTACTCCCTCAGTGTATTAGTCCGTTTCTGTTGCTTATAACAAAATACATGGAACTGGGTATTTTATAAAGAAAACAAAATTTATTGCTTACCATTTCTGAGGCTGGGAAGTCCAAAGTCTAGGGAACACAACTGGTGAAGGCCTTGGTGGTGGCAACAGTGATGGCAGGGTGTCACATTGTGAAAATGGCAGAGCAGAGAGAGCAGCGAGTAATCTCCTCATTCGCTCTCCTTAAAGCCCTCAGAACCACACCCCTGACCACCATTATTAATCCATTCACTACTGCACGGTCGTACAATCTAATCACCTCCCGAAGGCCCCAACGTTCAATTACCGTAACAGGATTTCCCACCCTCCCAACAGTCACAGTGGGGGGTAAGTTTCTAATACATAAAACTTGGGGAACAAAATTCAAGCTTCAATGAGTTTGGGGGAATATTCAATCCACTACACTCACCATTCTGAAGCGTTCAGTCATGCCTCCCTGGAGACAGTGTAGTCTGATTTCAGTAATCACTGTGCCTCTCTCCACCCTCTCCTTCCTTCCCTGAAATGCATACTGAGAAATAGAGCCTCCTCAGAATACACAAACAGCTCCCTACTGTGTGTGCTTCCTGTGACTTAGAAAAGTTGAGTTCAGTCACAACTAGGTGAAGGTTATCTATTAGTTTTATAATCCTAGTCCTGCCTACCTCACAGGACTTGGGAAAGCATCTAATGAGATAATTGAGGAGTAATTATCAACATTATTATTATTATTATTACTCAATAATTATTAACCATTACTGACAATAATTTCAACATATTAATAAGTCCTCCTATGACTGGTCTTAGAGCCTGCTCTTCTGCCATGGTCCTGAGAGGGGGAGTTGGTTTGCACAGTAGCCCTTACATGTTTTAACTTGCACCAACTCTCCATGAGACATCCCACCAGCAACTACTAAGACTGTATCCTACTCATATCCCCTCTCTTCCAATGGAGATTGTACAGATCCCCCATTAGATGTTCTGACTCTTGTCTCTCAGAGATAAGGACTCACCTTTCTCACCTGGCATCTCCAGAACACACTACATTGATGTGGGGCTTCTGCACAGGGCTCACATTGTTAAAGTCTGAATTAGGCATAGGAGACAGAGACAATACAAAAGTGGTGATCCTGATGTGAGGTTCACAAACAGATATCAGGAGCCGTCAATGTGGGAAATACCCAAGCTGGGTTAGGGAAAGATTGTGCTAATTCTATATTTTATTTTTTGAGGAATGGCCATACCATTTTCCACAGCAGCCATACCATTTTACATTCCCACCGGCAATATACAGAGTTCCAATTTTACCACATCCTCATTAAAACTTACTACTTTCTGAGATTTGATAATAGCCATCTTAATGGGTTTGAAATGGTTTCTCAGTGTATTTTGATTTGCATTTCCCTAATGATTAGTGATGTTGGGCATCTTTTCATATTGGTCATTTGTATCTCTCCTTTGGAGAAATGTTTATTCAAGTTCTTTGCCCATTTTTGAATTGAATCATTTGGGGAGAGGGTTTTATAGTTGAGCTGTAAGAGTTCTTTATACATTGTGGATAGTGATACCTTATTTATCAGATGTATAATTTGCAAATACTTCCTCCCATTCTGTAGGTTGCATTTCCTCTCTCTTGATAGTGTCATTTAATGAACAAAAGTTTTTTTAATTTTGATGAAAGTCCAACTTATCTGTTTTCCTTTTGTTGCCTGTACTTTTGGTGTCATGTTTAAGATATCATTGCCATATCCAAAGTCATGAAGCTTTTCCCCTATGTTTCCTTGTATGAGTTTTATAATCTTAAATCTTATGTTCAGATCTTTGACCATTTGATTTAATTTTTGTATTGCATATGGTAAGGGTCTGCCTTCATTCTTTTGCATGTGGATATCCAGTTTTCCCAGCACCATCTGTTGAAAACACAAATAATCAATTCTTAAACACTGTCTTACTCAACCCTGTGGCAGCATTTGGCAGCTGAGCACTCCCTTCTTCCTGATTTCCTGAACAACACTTTCTGCAGGTTTCTTCCTACCTGATCAGTGTCTTATTCTGCTGTCTGGTTCTTCTCTTCCCCACCTC